>NC_058132.1:248230718-248255822 GCF_016433145.1 Gracilinanus agilis
AAGTCAGACTTTTCAAGGATCATTCAAATCCACAATGAAGTAAGACCAGTTGCAACACATCACAAAATAAAGTGTGATTAAAAATGGAAAAATGGAAAAACAACACCAAGAATTGACAAGCTATTGTCGTAGAATAGCCTAATCAAATCTCAGAAAACCAGCAAAGAGTTTCCTTCAGAGGAATTTGGCACTTGGAAAGCTTCTTATTGATTCCTCTGTAGAATGGTATGGACTTCATGCAGTTGGGAAAACATTAAGAACACCAACCAGTTTGGTTTTTTAAAACTAATATCCATTCCACTGAAGAAAAAAATACTTGTTATGGACAAAGAAACACAAAAACTGAAATCCTGAAGACTGGAAAAAAGATAAATTTTGCTGACAAAACCCAATTTTTCATTAAAGGCTAGAGCAAAATACGTAAGAAAAAATTCAAATAAAGCTTCTGAGATCTAGATATCATCATTAAACTATAAAACCTCCATCCCTGAAATATGTTTAGAGTTGGGTTTTCTTTGTTTTGTAATATTTTCGGTATAACTGAAAGTTTTATTCCTATTTAAGGGGTGGTGAACCCTGATAAATATATTGATATAATAAAGACCAAAATTCTTGGGAAATTATAGAAATTCCCTGTTGGAGCTAGAATACTGCAACTTAGTCATGCCACCTGTCACAAAAGGTCAAAAAATGTGTATAGAAAATGGGTATAAACATGCTTCAATGAACTGGGAACTTGCCTGATTTAAACTCCATTGAAAACCTGTGAACTATAATCAAGCCTAGACTTCGAAAAATGGACTGTCAGGGGTTATATACTTAATATATCTAATGTGATAAATCTAATGTGATAAAAGTGGTTTCATGATGAAGAATGAAAGAATATTTGTCAAAATCATGTGAATTCAATATAAAATAATGTAAATCATTGCTGTAAAATAAGGGCATTACATAAGGATGTAAAAAGGTTTGCTATATGTCAATAAATTTAATTCCTTTATCCCAAGTAATTTGCAAGCCAATATATTTGGTGGGTTTGAGGTATGATGAATATTCAAATTGCGACTTTCTTTTTCTAGCCCTGTTTAAATTTGGTTTATAGAGAAACCTTATAGATGAATGCAGTCCAACCTTGCCTTTCAGACCTCTAACAAGCACTCCATAGATTTATTAAATAAGAGTGCACAAAGCTCTTTCAAGTTGTATAGTTTTTAAAAGCTGTATAAAATTACAATTAACTGGATATTAAAATAACAAATTGTACAATTTAAAAAGCTCAAACAATACAGAATAAAATTAAGAGAAATAAATTCATTTTAATAGAGCTTTGCATACATTAAGTTTTTTAAAAAATGAATGAAGCATCAAGAATTTTAATTTTGGCTAGAAGTTCTTCACTATTCACATTTAGATCAGCAATGAATAATAATTAAGTCTAGTCATCTGAACTTGTATGTTTCTACAAAAGCTAAATATGCATTGACCTGAAAATTACCAAATTTATGTCTATTCATTACTGGAGTTTTTTCCCTTCCTTTAATCCAAAGTTAATCATTTCTCCAAAGTTTGTCTTTTAAAAACATTACTGCTCCAAATCCTTCATTTATTACTCTTGCCTATATCTCCATTTTATTATAGTTTGAAATTTAAATGGATTTTAGTTTTTTCCCCACACTTGAAACAAAAAAAGTGATAGAATGATGTAATGTCAGGATGATTCTTTTACTAACATGTTTGACATGGTTTGGGTTTCATCTTTTGTTAAAAGTGAAATTTCTGTTCAGTTATAAATTTTCAGACATAGTTAAGACCCTTAGTGTCATTTGACATTTATCCACCTCCAGAATTCCCAGTTGTGATTTGTTTAGATTGTCTTCCTTTGGTTTATAGAGTCCCTGAAAACTCCCTTGTATATAAACATCTCTGCTTTGACTTCCAAGAAGTCAGGCTCAGAGCAAATAACCCATTTTCTGCCTCTTTATACCTCATTATACCCATTCCAGTAGTCATACCATTGCTCAAAATATGTTGGAGGTTCATTTTGAAATGCCCACAGAGCCTTTGCTGTGTTGCATTGAATATTGTAATAAGCTATTGAAAAATGTGCCTTTCCTCTTCCTTTTAAAACCAATTTCTCTTCCTGTCTCCCTTTTCCTTTAAGGCTACCAAGTTGATTAGGCACAAAAGCTTAGTCATCTTTTACTCCTCCCCATCCATGTTTTTCCTTGCCCACTCATATCCAAGTATATACCAAATCCTATAGACTCTTCTATAGTATTACTTATATTGTCCCCCTTTTCTATTCCTATTATCACCAATGAAGTTCAGGATCTTACTACTTTAAATGGAGTATTGTAATCATTTCCTAACTCATCCTTGATTTTTTTTCTAGTTCATTCTACATACAACCATTAAGCTCAATCTTTGAATAAAATTTTATTATTCCCAAGCAGTGAAAATTCACCTCTTCCTATCTCTCCTAGCACTCTCCTTGAAAAAGAAGGGAAAACAAAACTTTGTTACAAACTTCAGTAATCTAAGCAAAACAACCAAATTGGCCATGTTTCTCCCCTACCCACCAATATCTTAATTCTGAATTGATCACCTTGCTGTCAGGAGGTTTTATCACGAGTTTTGGAATCCTAGTCAGCATTGTGTCGATTAGATTTGCAGATTGTTCGACTGCTTCTCACTTCATTCTACATCAGTTCATATAAGTCTTCTCATGTCTATGAAACTATACCTTTAGTACTTTCCTACAGCAGAGTAGTCCATTATATTCTCATACCAGAAGTTGTCATTGAGGCAAACAAGGTTAAGTGCCCTGTCCAGGGTCACACAGCTAGTTAGTGGCTTAGCTGGTTTCGAACTCAGGTCTTCCTGACTCCAAGCATAGCACTCTTATCTATTGTGCCCCCTCACTGCCTCATACCATAACTTGTACAACCCTTCCCTAGTTGATGGGTACCCCCTTAGTTTCCAATTCTTTGGTACTTCAAAAATAGCTGCTACAAATATTTTTGTATATACGGGCTTCCTTTCCTCTTCATAATAAAGATAAAGTGGTATCACTGAGTCAAAGGGAATGCACAGTTTAATAACTTTTTGGACGTGGTTCCAAATTGCTTTCCTGAATCATTGGACCAGTTAACAGGTTCCACCAATAGTGCATTAATATACCTGTTTTACCATAGTCCTTATAGCATTTGTAATTTTCCTTTTTTGTCATCTTTTTCTGACTGAATAGCATTTCAATTTTCCTCATATGTGTGTGATAACGTCAGGAAAAGAAAATTCGCTAATCATATGGTGAGGGTTTGGAATGACAGTACATTTGCTCAACTGGCATCTTCACAATGTCAAAGCAAGGAGTTTCCAGGGAACTCTTATGGTGAGTTTATAGGAGGACAGGAACAAGAGTTTGAAAGGTTGGGCGAGTACAATTAAGTTTAGTTTACCTTATTGGTGGAACTATCCAGATGGATGAAATCACAGATACATTTGAGAATGAAAAATAATGGAGGATAATGTCAAGATAAAGTAGGTAAGGTATTATGCAACCAGGTTATGGAATAACTTAATGGCTGTCAGATAAGTCACTTTGGGGAATGGAAGAGAGAGGTATGATTGGTCAGACTTGCCTTAGATGATTTTAGTAACTATTATATAGAGCAGTGGTTCCCAAACGTTTTTGGCCTACTGCTCTCTTTCCAGAAAAAAATATTACTTAGTGCCCCCTGTCACATACTATCACCACCCCCTTACAGTTATTCACCGCCCCCAAATGCACCTGTGGCCATCACTGTCCAGCCTGGATCGCTGCAGGACCCACCAGGGGACGGTGGCGCCCACTTTGGGAATCACTGACATAGAGGATGGATTGAAGATAGGAAATGGTGAATGCAAGAAAACCAATCAGAAGGTTCTGGCAAAAGATAATGAGTCCTGAGCTAGGATGGCATTTATTTGAGTTAGAAAGGGAAAGGATAAGAGAAATGTTAAATGTGTGATTGACAAGACTTAGCAACTGGGGTGGGGTGGAACAAAATAAAGAATGGAGTAGTCAGGGATTATAAGAGGTAATGGACTTGAGCAATGGAGGGGAACAGAATGCCCTTTGACACAAAGAAGGGCAGATTTGGGGGGACAATAATGGTTTGTCTTGAATGTACTGAGTAGAATATACTGAGATGCTTCTGGACATTAGAAATGAAGATATGTTGACAACTTCCTACTGGAGTTTAAGGGAACAATTTATAAAGGAGTATTCAGAGGCAGAAGAGAAGTAGGAAAGAAGGGTAACAGAATCCAAGGGAGGAGAGAATATCGAGGATAACTAGTCAACTAGAGTTACCTAGGACTCAAATGGTGAGAAACAGCCATGTATTTAGAAGTCATTAGTGACTATGGAGACATCAGTCTTTTTAAAAAATGTATTTGTTACATTAAAATACCAGTTAATTGCCTTCTTCCTTCCCCTTTCCCTTCTCATAGAAAAGGTATCATTTGACAAAAAGATACATGAATACATAAAATTATGCCTTTCTATTTATCAGTTTTTTCTCTAGAGGTGAATGTATACAATGTTCTCTTGTTTCTGTTCATTTCATTCTTTATAACTTACATGCTTTTCCAAATTAAGCATGTTCATCCTTTCTTACAGAGCAGTAGTATTCCATCACAATCATATACCACAACTTGTTCAGCTTGTTCCCCAACTGGGGGGCATCCCTTCAATTTCTAGTTTTGTGCCACCAGAGTTTCTATAAATATTTTAGAGCATATAAGTTCTTTTCCTTTTTCCCTGATCACCTTAGGAAATAAATCTAATAATGTTATTGCTGGGTCAAAAAGTACAGAGTTTTGTAACTCTTTGAGCATAATTCCAGATTGCTCTTCAAAATGGCTGTGTCAGTTCACAATTCCACTCATAGTGTATTAGTGTCTCCATTTTTCCACACCCTTTCCAATATTTGTCATTTCGCCCTTTTATCCTTTGTGATATGTGAGATATCTCAGAGTTGTTTTATTTGCATTTCTTTAATCAATGATTTAGAACATTTTTCTTATAGTTATATATCAGTTTTTTTCATTTAAATTTATTTGTTAACATTAAAATACCCATATAATTCCCTCCTTTTCCTCCTCCATTAGAAAAAGCATCATTTGACAAAAAGATATATGTATATAAAATTATGCCTTACTGGTTTCTGTTCATCAATTCTTTGGAGATGAACATACACAAGTCATTCTACAAACTATTTCTCTTGCTGTATATTATGTTCTCTTGATTTTGCTCATTTCACCCCTCATAATTTCAGGTAGGACTACTAGGTTTGTACCCCAAAGAGGTAATAAAGAAAAATACGTGTACAAAAATATTCATAGTCACGTTCTTTGTAGTGGCAAAAAATTGGAAAATGAGGGGGGTGTTCTTCAATTGGGGAATGGCTGAACAAATTGTGGCATCTGAAGGTGATGGAATTCTATTGTGTTGAAAAGAATGATGAACTGGAGGAATTCCATGTGAACTGGAAAGACCTCCAGGAATTGTTGGAGAGCAAAAGGAGCAGAACCAGAGTACACAGAGACTGATACGTTACGGCATAATTGAATGTAATAGACTTTTCTACTAGCAGCAATGCAATGATTCAGAACAATCCAGAGGAATTTATGAGAAAGAATTGTGGTTGTAGAAAGAAGAAAAATATATGATTAATCACATATTTTCAATGTGTGAATGATTGGGGATTTTGACTTTAATCACTCTATTGCAAATATTAATAATATGGACATAGGTTTTAAACAATGATACATGTATATATAACCCAGGAAAATTGCTTGTCAGCTCAGGAAGAGGGGAGGGAAAGAGCAGGAATCATGTAACCATGAAAAAATATTATGAATTAATTTTTGAAAAACAAAAGTTTTTTAAATTTCAGGTAGGTCTTTCCATGTTTTTGATAAAGTGGTAGGGCCTAATATCAAGGGATTGAGAAATAAACAGATATGAAGAAATAGAGCAGCAAAAATTATCAAAGAATTAGGAATTTGCCATAGAAAGGACAGAAAAAAATAGTTTGAGCAATTGCAGAATCAAGCAAAGGGGTATTTTTCTTTATTATAGGGGAAAACATAATGGAAAAGAGAACTATATATAATATAAGAACTACTTTTGAATCCTAATTCACTACCCATCTGACCTTGGACAAGTCACTTAATCTCTGTTTCTGAATTTCCTCATCTGTTTAAAAAAAATTTTAAATAGATGGCTATTTGAGGAAACATTTTTTAACATTCATTTTTCATTTTCACTTCCAATTTCTCTTCCTCCAGCCTCTACTCCACCCATTGAGAAGGCAAGCTGTATGATGTCCATTATGTAAGGGGTCATACAAAACACATTTACATTTTATTCATGGGGGAGAGAGATAAGAAAAATAAAGTGAAACAAAGTGTGCTTCAATCTGGACTTGTAGTTCATCAGTTTTCTCTCTGGCATCAGATAGCATCTTTTATCATGAGGCCTTTGGAATTATGATGGATCATTGTGTTGATCGTAGTGTTGTGGAGCTAATCAATTATTGACCATTGGTCATTGTTACAATATTGCTGTTGCTGTATACAATGTTCTCCTCTCTTTACCCAAACTTCTAAAAACAGATTTAGAAAATATAACAAACCAAATCCTGATCCGAAAATAACAGCTTGGCACTAGAAGTACAAAATCTTGCCCAAGCAACAAAATCCCTGAAAATTAAGAGTAGACCAAATAGAAACTAATGACTTCATAAAATTACAAGAAATATTAAAAACAACTGACCTGGGAAAGAGATCAGGAAGAGAGTCTTTGGACTACCTGAAAGACACCATCTTTCAAAAAAATCTTAAAGAAACAGCCCTGATTTCTAAGAACCAAAAAGCAAAGGTGTAATAGAACCCATTAGTTACCTCTTGAAAAAAACAAAACACTAAAATGAAAATTTGCAGGAACTTCATAGCCAAAATTCAGAGTTCCCCAATCAAAGGGAAAATATTGCAAGCAGAAATAAAGAATTTAAGTAAATTTGTCTTCCTCCCCATTAGATCAGGGGAAGTTCTTTGAGGGCAAGGATTTTTTCTAATTTGTACCTCTAGAGTTTAGCACAATGCCTGGTACATAGTAAGTAGGTATCTGACAAATGTTCATCACACACCATTTAGCAGTCATTATTATAAAGGAATGGAAAGTTCAGAATGTTATTTCAGAAAGCAAAAGATATTGGGCTTTGTAAAAAAGATGGGGCACCAGGGATGTTAAAATATAACCTAATGGTTGTGGGTACACACACACTGGGTTGAAGGAGAGACAGGATAGGGAGACCAAGAATCAAAAATGACAGTTGGCCTAACTGTCACTCTGCTCAACCCAGGCCAGGGTCTTTGGAACCAACAGGCAAGGTAAAAGTTTTAAACAGTTTGAGAAACTATTTTATATGAGAAACTAAAAGGATGGGATAGGGGTTTCTACACTAAAACCTAAATGGCAAAACCACAGGGCAAGGGGAGGACTAGACTTCTCTAATCTTAGTGACCTAAGTAGACAGGGCCCTAAGGAACAGCACTGGAGTCTCTGGGAGGCTGCTTCAAACCTGGTTCCAGCCAGGTTTGACCAGCACAGCTAAAGGCCAGAGGGTGGCTTTGGGGTTCTCACAGTAATCCACAGATGATCACAGGATGCCAAAAGCCAAGGTGGTCCAAGGTATCCAAGTAGAGAGAGTGTGTTGAGATGCTGTCCACCAGATCCCAAACTCCTCCTCCACTTGGTGCTGCTCTGTAGTTCTTGTCCACTTGCTAGATGCCACCACCACTCAGGATCCCAGGGAATCAGGAAGCAGGTCTGAGATCTCCCAGGGCTAGCAACAGTTTGTGCCAACCACCACTGGAGTCTCTCTCCAGGCACAAGCCACTTCCTGCTCCTTCATTCCATCTTGGAATGCTCCAGTCCTTCCTGCTAGGTGCATATAAACTATTGCTACATAAACTGCTAAATAAATCTTCCTTACAACAGTTCCTCCCTTTGCACAAAGCCAACATTAACAAAATTTTGGTATTTGTGCACTACAAACTAAACTAAAATTCTAACCCAAAATAACAACCTACACTAACTCTATTCTATCTAACTATCCTACTCTACCCTACACTAAGGATTTCAACAAGGAAAGGTAAAAGGATAAATACATTGAACAGTTAGATAGTTCAAAGCATAAAACAACAAGTAACAATGCAAAATTTTCAACAAAATCAACAGCAAATATGAAATATCAACACAAAAGTCAAAACAAACATCAAACATATCTCCTATTCTAATACAGAAATGTCCTACCAACTAATAAATGCAAACCATTTTGGAAAAAACATTTTAACACAATATTGTATAAGTCTTTACATCAAAATTAAAACAAAACATCAAACTTCCTTATGCAAATTATATTTAAATGTTTGCAACTCAATTATATCAAAGTATTCACAGAATTTACATGTATACACATATACACATATGATACAGACATACAATATATACATAATATATGTATCACATACATATCTACATGTATGTACACATAATATATACATATCAAACATACCTATGTACACCTTTTACATATATACAACACTTACACTATAATACAATTTACAATATACACATACTATTTACATTATTCATGATATGTGATCTGTAATGTGTTATATGTTCTTCATGTAATGCAATTTTGTTATGTTTGTTGTATCTGCACTGCAACGTACATTAGTTTCTTATCTTATCCTCTAACCTAATCTAATACTATATCTATGTCACTAAACTATTCTTAACTATCCCTATGGTATTAGTATATTAGTCTAACTACATCTACCTAAATAACTAGCTAATCTTTTTTAGTAACTAACTATCTCTTGTTAGTACTTACTTATACTATAGCTAATTCTAATTTTGTTAGTTTTTATACATTGCTCCATTCCATAAGGAACACAATGTATCCTAACATGTTTGTGTTGTATGTATCTGATTTGTTTTATTGTTTCTTTGCCATATTGTGTTGCAACATGTTACTGATGGATGTATGATACCTACCAAAACTCCGGATCTCCTGCAGATCTCCTTTCTCCTTATGATGTTCCATTCCTCAAGGAAATCTCTTCTTTCCAGTTTTCCCTCTTCTTCTTTTCTCCATCGAAGGTCTTGATATTTTATGTGCAACGTTGGATGCATATGAGTATGTAATGATACTATATACATTACCCAAAATGCTTCCAAACCATTTAATCCAAATTGTCCATGATTAATCCTCTTCTTTAAGAAAATCCTTGAAAACGAAATTTTATCACTTCAAGTCATAAGTTCATCAGTCTTAATACAAAGTCCATAAATCCTGAATCCTGAATCCTCTTCATCCATGTCCTCTTCCATCTGATCGTCCTCTTCCGTTGGAGTTGTCCTCTCCTTACTGAACTTCTGACTGCAGACTCTAATTGACTGAAGATCTCAATTACACAATCTCTTCTTCTTCTTCTTCTTCATTATTAACAATCTCTACATTTTCATTATCTATTCCATATGCTAATTTAACATGAGAACAATGATAGCATGAATCTCTACCTAAAACTTTCACAGAAGATGGTGAAACTAATACAACTGTAAAAGGACCTACCCAATTTTGTTCTGTTGCCGATGTTTTGGCAACATTTTTCACATAGACCATATCACCTGGTTGAAAATTATGAAGAGAATAATCCAATGGACCAGATTGAATTAATACTCCCATAACTTGTAATTCTCTTAGCCTCTGCTGTAAAGCACTTAAATATGAAGCACCTCCTAAGAGTGTTGCATAAACAGTCTTACAAGTTTTTGTTTGTAGTGAAGCATGTCCAAAGAGCATCTCATATGTTGATATGTGTAGATCTGCTCTTGGTCTCATACGTAGGTAAAACAAAGCTATGGGGAAAATCTCTGGCCATTTAAGATGAGTTTCAGCACAGAGTTTCCCAAACATAGTCTTGAGTTCCCTATTCATATGTTCCACCTGACCTGAACTTTGCAGGTGATAAAGAACATGATGTTTAGATGTTATTCCTAGATTCTCATAGACTCTTCTAAGGATATCCTGAGTGAAATGAGATCCCTTATCCGAATCTATGGTTAAAGGTACACCAAATCTAGGCACAATTTCCTCGAGTAACACATTCACCACAAAACTAGTTGTATTGGTATTTGATGGAAAAGCTTCAGGCCACTTAGTTAGTCTACCGACTATCATAAGACAATGCTTGTATCTTCCAGCTTTAGGCATACAGATATAATCAATCTGTAAACTCTCAAATGGACAATATGCTAAAGGCCTACCACCCAAACCTTTCTTTCTGAATGCACTTTGAACTTTTGGCAGACTGGACAGCTATTACAGATCTTATTTGCAACAGTACTTATTCCAGGAGCAACCCATTGTCTCCTGATGGAATCCACAACAGCTTTTGTACCAAAATGACCTTTCGTGTGGATGGTTTGACACAAATAGGTATACAAAACTTTTGGTAACAACAGTCTTCCTGTATCAGTAATCCATATCCCATGTTCTTTCCTAGCTCCAAATTTATCCTTCCATTTCTGGATATCTGAGTCTACATAAGCTTTCTCTAGATCATCAGGATCAATAGATGTTAAATTCATTACATAAATTGGAGCATTCTAGGCTGCATACTTCACAGTGACATCAGCTCTGTGATTTCCTTTAGAGACTGAATCTCTACCATGAGTATGACTCTGACAATGAATTACTGCCAGCTGTTTTGGCTTTTGGATTGCTTCCAACAACTCAGTTATTATTCCTGCATGAGCTATTGGTTTTCCCGATGCAGTAATAAAACCTTGTTGTTTCCAGATCATTCCTGTTGCATGGCAAACAGAAAATATCGAGAGTCCGTGTAAATATTCACACTTTTACCTTCAGCTAGAAGACATGCTTGCTTCAATGCCACCAATTCCGCACCCTGAGCACTAAGATTATTAGGTAATGAGCCATACCACAGTGTCTCAAATTCTGTGACAACTGCAGCACCAGTACATCTGATTCCATTACATAAATATGATGACACATCTGTAAATAACACCCAGTCTGGATTTTTGAGTGGAGTGTCTTTTAAATCCATCCTAGGCATATCCACAAGATCTACTACCTCAACACATTCATGCAATGGCTCACCATTCTTTGGTAAATCAGGAAGAAGAGTAGCTGGATTAAGTATGCTATATCTCTTCAACTGGATGTTCTCACTACCTAAGAGAATAATTTCATACTTAGCTATTCATTGGTCTGAATATGCTTGAGTACAAAACTTCCTCATTAGTGCTTCTATCTGATGTGAACAATAGACCATTAAAGGACATCCCAAAATTAGATCAGCTGACTTCTGGACTAACACAGCTTCTGCTGCTATCCCCTTAGACAGGGTACTGACCCTGCAGCTATTGGATCTAATTGACAGCTGTAATACCCAATTGGACGATAACTTTGTCCAAGAGTCGGTGTCAACACACCAGAAGCTATACCCTTTGTTTCATTGACAAACAGCTGAAAAGGTTTCTCATAGTCTGGGATTCCTAATGCAGGTGCAGATAGAATGGCTTCTTTCAGCTTATCCAAGGCTAAACAATGTTCAGACTTTAGTTTCAGAGGTTCTGGTTCTGTATTCCTAGTCAGATCTGTTAAACATTTAGTGATCACACTATATCCAGGAATCCATTGTCTACAGAAACCAGTAGTTCCAAGAATAGCTCTAAGTTGTTTTTTAGTTTTAGGTGCACTCAATTTCTGTATGTCAGCAATTCTCTTTTGTGTAATATTTCTGGAACCCTCTGACAACACGAATCCGAAATATTACACATGGGACAAAACGAATTGTAATTTCGCTTTGGAGATTTTATGTCCTCGTTTATACAATTCAATCAAAAGAATCTTGCTATCCCTAAGACACACCTTTGCATTTGGGGATGCCAAAAGAATATCATCCACAAAATGCACCAATTTACTCTCTTTAAATTTAATAGTTTTTAGATCTCGATTTAGAATTTGAGAGAACTGGGAAGGTGAGTCGGTATACCCTTGTGGGAGACGAGTCCACGTCCACTATGTCTTCTCCCAAGTGAAAGCAAAGATCTTTTGAGAATCCTCGTGAATTGGTGTCGAGAAAAACGCAGAACATAAATCTACCATGGTAAAATATCTAGCCTGACTTGGAATGGAAGAAATTATAGCAGCTGGACTTGGGACAACTGGATGTGTCTTGATGACATAATCATTTACCGCTCTCAGATTTTCCCCAAACCACACTTTTAAAAAAAAATCTTGAATACTATGAATACTGGGTGTTCCACCTCCACAGTCCTTTAAAGATACGGGGCCCAAAGGAACAGTTCTGGAGTCTCTGGGAGGCTGCTTCAAACCTGGTTCCAGCCAGGTTTGACCAGCACAGCTAAAGGCCAGAGGGTGGCTTTGGGGTTCTCACAGTAATCCACAGATGATCACAGGATGCCAAAAGCCAAGGTGGTCCAAGGTACCCAAGTAGAGAGAGTGTGCTTGAGATACTGTCCACCAGATCCCAAACTCCTCCTCCACTTGGTGCTGCTCTGTAGTTCTTGTCCACTTGCTAGATGCCACCACCACTCAGGATCCCAGGGAATCAGGAAACAGGTCTGAGATCTCCCAGGGCTAGCAACAGTTTGTGCCAACCACCACTGGAGTCTCTCTCCAGGCACAAGCCACTTCCTGCTCCTTCATTCCATCTTGGAATGCTCCAGTCCTTCCTGCTAGGTCCATATAAACTATTGCTACATAAACTGCTAAATAAATCTTCCTCACAACAGTTTATAATCAATTATAACTTACTCAACAAAACAGAGTCTAATCATATCAAGGTTGGGGGGCAGGAGGAGCTGAGGAATGGATCTTTAAAGCAATAAAAGACTTCCAAGCATTCCTAATGAAAGTACCAGAGATGCATAGATACTTTGAAGTATGAAGACAGGAGTCAAGGGAAATATGAAAAGGTTAAAATGAATGAACAAATATAAGGAAATCAGAAAAGATTAACTACTTAGCACCAAAACTACTCTCTCCAAAGGTGCCAAATCCAATAGCCTTTTTTTAATCCTCATACTTCACTTCTCCATCCTTTGACACTGTTTATAACTCTCTTCTTAATGCTTTCTTCTCTAGGTTTTTAGAACACTTTCTCCTGCACCCTTGAGGTCACTTTTTTGCTGGTTCTTATCCTCTAACCTTAGATGTCCTATGGGACTCTGTCCTGGACCATCTTTCTTCTTCCTCTATATGGTTTCATTTGGCATTCTCATCAGTTCCTGTGGCCTTAATTATTATCTCTATGCTAATGATTTTTACCTCTACCTATACTGCCCCAATTTCTCTGCTAATCTCCAGTAACCTCTCTCAAATATGTCCCCCCTTCTTTTCCTTACTACAGGCCTTCATCACATTATGCTTGGATAATTGCAAGAGCCTGCTGTTGGGTCTGCCTGCCTCAAGTCTCTTCCCACTCCAGTTCATCCTCCATTCAGTCCCCAAAGTGATTTTCCTAAAGCACATGTCCTATATCACCCCCTTAGTCAAAAACTCCACTCACTCCCTATTATCTTCAGGATCAAATACAAAATCCTTATGGATATTCAAAGCCCACCATAATACACCCCTCAACGTACACACACCTATCCAAATTACTCCCTGCCAGGTAGTACTCATAGGTCCAGTGACACTGACCTCTTTGCTGTTCTATGAACAAGATACCTCTTTTCAGCTCTGGGCATTTTCTCAGGTTGTCCCTCTCTCCTGGAATATTCTCCCATCTCATCTCCACTTTTTGGCTTCCCATAAATCCCAATTAAAATCTCATCTACAGAAAGCCTGTCCCAATCCTTATTTAATTCTAGTGCCTTCTTTTCATATTTGTTTACTGTTTATCCTGCATATTGCTTGTGTGTGTGTGTGTGTGTGTGTGTGTTTACTTGTGATCTCCTCCATTAGCCCAGGTACTTTTTTTTTAATATTCCCAGTGCTTAACACAATGCCTGCCTGACACATAGTAGGTGCTTAATACATTATCAGGTCACACAAAAAGAAGAGAGGGAGGGAAAGGTAAGAGGAAGGGCTAACCCTCGAACCTCTTATCTGAACTAGTCAAAGGGAGGAAGAATATAAACCCTGGGGTACAAAAATATATTTTACTCTAAAGGAAAATAGGAAAAAAGAGGGAGGAAATGAGGGAAGATATATTAAAGGAAGGGGTTTGTCCTAAGCAAAACAAACTCAACTAAGATTGTACAAGATTTATAGCTCTTTTGCAGTGACAATTGGAGACTGAAGAGGCTTCCAACTGGATAGTGGCTAAACAGGTTTTGGTTTGCAAATATAATGGAATACTGTCATGCTACAAGAAATTATGTATTGCAAAGTGAAGTTAACAGAATCAGAACAATATAAATATATAAACTGAAAAACGACTTTGAAAGATTTGGGAACTCTGTAATGTTGCAATTACAGCCAGGTGTAATGACAAGCCAGGATTCCTGAGGACTAATGAAGAAATATGCTACTCACCCCCTGATAGGTGAAAGACAAAGTGCCTAATGGACATGGTCAATGTGTAAATTTACTAACTAGAAGGGTTTATAAAAGATTTTTATCAATTGAGAGGGAATAAGAAGATATATTTTTGCTGATTAAAAAAGTAAATTGTTATTTAAAATAATTTTAAAAGTGAAATTTAACCATAAGTTCCAGAGGGCACAACTGAAAGACTTGATCAAGAATATTAACTTCAGAAGGGATAACATTAAACAGTAATTAAATAGACACAATTACATATGGTTTTATTTGTCCAGGATATTAATGCTTAAAGGACAGGTAAATTTTTTTTCATTTTTTATTGTCATGCAGAACACACTTCCATATTGGTCACTGTTGCAAGAGCAAAGTATACATAACCAAAACCCCCAACTAAAAACAAAGATATACTGATGGGAAAGACAACTCCAACAGTTCTTTCACTGGAGGTGGATAACATTGCCTATCATAAGTCTTTCAGGATCATCCTAGATCACATTGTTGAGAGTAACCAAGTTTTCACAGATGATCATTGTCTAATATTGCTGCCACTGTGTATAATGTTCTCCTGGTTCTGCTTATTTTACTCTGCATCAGTTCCTGTAGTTCTTTCCAGCTTTTTCTGAAAACATCTTGTTTATTATTTCTTATAGTGCAACAGTATTCTATTACCAACATGTATCACAATTTGTTCAGCCATTCCCCAATTGATGGACATCTTCAATTTCCAGTTCTTTGCCACCACAAAAAGAACAGCTGTAAATATTTTTGTACAAGTAGGTTATTTCCCCTTTTTAATTATCTCTTTGAAATATAGACCCTGTAATGGCATCACCAACTCAAAGGATATACATAGTTTTATAGCCCTTTGGGTATAGTTCCAAATTGCCCTCCAGAATGGTTGGATCCATTCACAGCTCCACCAACTGCATTAGTGTCCCAACTTTGCCACATCCTCTCCAATATTTATCACTTTCCTTTCCTTTCATATTGGCCAATCTGATAGGTGTGAGGTAGTACCTCAGCGTTGTTTTCATTTGTATTTCTCTAATCAAGAGAGTTTTCATATGATTATTGATAGCTTTGATTCCTTCATCTGAAAACTGTTCATATCTTTTGACCATTTGTCAATTGGGGAATGGCTTGCATCTTTATTAATTTGACTTATTTCTTTATAACTTTGAGAAATTGGCCTTTATCAGACATTTGTTATAAAAAAATTTTCCCAGTTTGTTGTTTCCCTTCTAGTCTTGCTTAGATTCATTTTGTTTAGTTAGTACAAAAGTTAGTACAAAAGTTTTTAAATTTAAGATAATAAAAATTATTCATTTTACATCTTATAATGCTCTCTAGCTTTTATTCAGGCAAAATTTCTTCCCTTCTCCAAAGATCTGCCAGGTAAAGTTCTGTGTTCCCCTAATTTAGTTATGCTGTCACTCTCTCTATCTAAATCATATATCCATTTTCACCTTGTCTTGGTATAGAGATTGGTCTATGCCTAGCCATACTGTTTTCTAATTTTCTCAGAAGTTTTTGTTAAATAGTGAATTCTTATTCCAAAAGCTGGGATCTTTGGGTTTATGAAACACTAGGTTGCTAATGTCATTTACCCCTGCATTTTGTGTATCTACTCTGCTCCATTTATCTACCATTCTATTTCTTAGCCAGTACCAGATGAAGGACAGATAATTTTAATGAGAGATAATGATCTGAAACAGATTTCTGGGGACCGACAATGCTAATTGCTAAATTTAATTTCACTTTAAAACCCTTGTCTTGAGGCCAGCTAAGTGGTTCAGTGGATTGAAAGCCAAGTCTAGAGACCGGGAGGTCCTGGGTTCAAATACAACCTGGCTTGTGACCCTGGGCACGTCACTTAACCCCCATTTGCCTAGCCCTTACCACTCTTCTTTCTTGGAACCAATGTATGGTATTGGTTCCAAGGCATAAGGTCAGGATTTTAAAAAGAAGGAAAAAAACGCCATGGCTTTTAAGAGGCAGTGTTCACAGTGTAGTGAATAGAGAACTGTCCTAGAATTCAGGTAAACCAGCAAATTGCTTAACTTCTTAGTATACCAGATAAATACAAATGGCAGAGCAGGCACCAGCCAACACTGTTTCCTCACCAAGAATTCCCTACACCAGAGGTATTAAACTTGAGTCCTGTAAAACTCCCCAATGCAATTTGAATCAGATTAAAGTGTAATTGGAAAGTGTTTGACAAAATAAATAAAAATGCAACACAACATAGATAGTATTAATTTGTGCTTTTCTAAGTCAGAGGCAGCTAAATGGTTCCGTGGATAGAGAGCTGGGTCTGGAAATCAGGAAGACCTGAGTTCAAATCTAGCCTCAGACACTTAATAGCTGTGTGATCCTGGGCAAGTCATTTTACTTCTGTTTGCCTTAATCCACTAAACAAGGAAATGAAAAACTACTCTAGTATCTTTGTCCCCCCCCCCAAAACACACACACACACACACACACACACACACACACACACACACACACACACACAAAGAATCAGACATAACTGAACAACAACAATCCTGTCAACTTATGATTTATAGAGATCTATTTCCATTTGGATTTGACACTACTAACCTATACCAAGTGAATTATACTTCTAACCCAAAACATATTTTTAAAGGGACTTTTTTTTCTTTTCTTTCCTTTCCTTTTCTTTTTTTTTTTTAAATTTTAAACCCTTAACTTCTGTGTATTGACTTATAGGTGGAAGATTGGTAAGGGTAGGCAATGGGGGGTCAAATGACTTGTCCAGGGTCACACAGCTGGGAAGTGTCTGAGGCCGGATTTGAACCTAGGACCTCTTGTCTCTAGGCCTGGCTCTCAATCCACTGAGCTACCCAGCTGCCCCTCCTTTTCTTTTTTCTTAAAACCCTTACCTTCTGTCCTATTGGCTCCAAGGCAGAATGGGCTAGGCAATGGGGGTCAAATGACTTGCCCAGGGTCACACAGCTGGGAAGTGTCTGAGGTCAGATTTGAACCTAGGACCTTTTGTCTCTAGGCCTGGCTCTCAATCCACTGAGCTACCCAGCTGCCCCCTACATTATGACAATTCTACCTAAATTACTTTTCCTTTTTAACTACCAAAAATTATTTCATAGGGTTAGAAAAAATTATAAAATTCTATGGAAGAACAAAAGGTCGAGAATATCAAAGGAATTAATGAAGGATGATGCCCTACCTCTACCAAATCTCAAACTATATTGCAAAGTGGTAATCATCAAAATAATCTAGTACTAGTTAAGAAAATAGAGCAGTGAGTCAGTGGAATAGATTAGGTAATCAACACAGTGGTAAGTGACCATAGTAACCTAGTGTTTGATAAACTCAAAGATCCAAACTTTTCAGAGAAAAACTCCCTATTTGATAAAAAAAAAAACTGCTGGGAAAAATAGAAAAAAGTATGGCAGAAATTAGGCATAGATCAACATCTTACACCATATACCAAGATAAAGTCAAAATGGATACATGATCTAGAAATAAAGGGTGATATCATTAACAAATTGGGGGAACAAGGAACATATCAGAAATATGGATAAGGGAAGAATTTGTGACCAAAGAAGACATAGAGAATATTATGAGAAGCAAAATGGATAACTTTTACACATTAAATAAAAAATTTTGTACTAACAAAAACAATGCAACCAATATTAGAAGGGAAACAAAACAGAAGAAACTTTTGGTAATTATTTCTGAAAAAAGGTCTCATTTCTCAAATATATAGAATTCTGATTCAAATTTATAATAATATAAGTCATTCTCCAGTTGATAAATGGTCAAAGAATGTGAACAGATAGTTCTCAAATGAGGAAATAAAAACTATCTATAATCATATGAAAAATGCTTCAAATCACTATTGATTAGAGAAATACAAATTAAAACAATTCTGATATACTATCACTATCACTCCCTATCAGATTGGTTAATGTAACCAAAAAAGAAAATGATAAATCTTGGAGGGGGTGTTGGAATATTGGTACAATAACACACTATTGGTGACGCTGTGAACCAATACAACCATTCTAGAGAATAAATAGGAACCATGTCCAAAGGGCCCTAAAATTGTGCATGTCTTTTGGCCCAACAATACCACTTCTAGTTCTATATGCCAAAGAGATCAAAGAAAAAGGAAAAGGATGTTTATGTACAAAAATATTTATAGCAGCCCTTTTTTGTAGTAGCAAAGATTAGAAACTGAAGGGATATCCATCAATTGAGGAATGGCTGAACAAGTTGTAGATATCATTGTAATGGAACACTATTGTGCCATAAGAAATGACGAACAGGATGAGTTCAGAAAAATCTGTAAAAAGACTCATATGAACTGATGCAGAGTGAAGTGAGCAGGTCCAGGAGAACATTGTGAATGAGGGAGGTGGGGAGGGAAAGAAGGAGAGAATTGAGGACTCACATTTTTAAAAATTGAATATTTAAAAATTTTTTATATATAATTGAAGAAAAAATAAAATTTAAAAAGAAAACTTTTCAACATGAGGTCTTCTCAAAAATAACTACAAATTTCTGAACTTGGAGTAAATTCAATTGGCTAATGAAGGGAGAAAATTCAAAGTTTATATAAAATTTAGTCCCTGATCTCATGGAACTTATTGTCTAGAACTTATTTTTTTGGTTCTAGTGACCATGAAAAGCATGAAGTTTTATGGATAATCTTCTGTGACTCTGCTTTTTATTATTCATTTATTATATTATTCATTTTCATGGATATATGTATTAGTCCTCATTCTTCCAAGAGCAGTCAGGTCAGAGAAAATTTCTTTTTAACAACAATAATAACAAGGAACAATTTTAGAGCACCTATTATGTGTACTGTGCTAAGTGCTTTGTAATTATTATTTCATTTGATCCTTAAAACAATCCTGGGATATAGATGCTATTATTATCATCTTTATTTTTCAGATGAGGAAACTGAGGTGAACAGAGTTTAAGTGACATGTCCAGAATCACATACCTAGCATGTGTCTGAGTCTGTATTTTAACTCAGGACTTCATAACTCTAGCTCCATTAACTGCCCTTCTTTAGAAAAGCTGCCATGAAAAATAGAGATGCCAAGTACCACACACACTCTTTAGACATGATCTGAAAAGGGAGAATGATTTGGAACAGACTTTGTCTCAGTTCTTCAGAAACCCATGAAAATGTTGACCCAACTCTAGAGCCGCCATCTTGAAATATAAAGACTTTGGCATGAGTGGACTAACTAAACTTGTTTACAAATATCCCCCTAGGCCCTGGAGAGAGGCTGGCTCTTTGGAATTTACTATCCCTTAAATTCTAACAGAAACTCCACTTGATTGCCCTTCTCATCCCAGAATGAAAGCAAGCTTATTGGCTTTGGCCTTCCTGGATAGAGAAGAGATTTCAGTAGTTTGGCCTATTGTATGCTTGTCATTTGGGGGCATTCTCCTGGAGAACTAGATTTTATTTTCCATCTGAAAAAAAAAAGATTAAGAAACTAGTTGCAAACAAAAGAAAAAGATGTTTATTTCTATAAAGGCCTTATTCCCTATGGCAGAACTCTATCAAAGCTTGGTTTGACTGATTAAAGTCTGGCCCATTGTAACTAAAACAATGTAACATAAAATATGAGGTGGGAGATGTGATCACCCTAGACTTATCTACCCTACCAATAGGTCTCAAATTCTAAATTAGGGCGCCTGTGTTTTGTGGATGCCTTTGTAGCTAAAATTTTCTCCAAACCACATTTTAAAAAAAATCTTGACTACTATGAATACTGGGTGTTCCACCTCCACAGTCCTTTAAAGATGTCTAAATTACCACTTCAAAAAAACTGGTAGGGGAAAAAAATCTGGCAATCAGAAGATGGAGAGTCCAGTATGACTGCCATTTATTTACTATGTGATTATGGGCAAGTAAATCATTGGCTTCTATTTCCTCATCTATAAAATGAAGTAATTGGACAAGGTGATCTCAAAAATCCTTTCTAATGATAGCATTCTAAGATTTGATTTATTTTTAGTACTTCTAATTATCCTTTTGGAATAATAAGAAAATGGGGGGGGGGCATTAGAAGTGAAGGAATTTGTTGTTATTTGATTGTTTCATTTGTGTCCGACTCTTCATGACCCCATTTGGTATTTTCTTAGCAAAGATAACTCGTGTGGTTTGCCATTTCCTTTTCCAACTCATTTTACAATTGAGGAAACTGAGGCAAACAAAGTTAGGTGACTCTCCCAGGGTCACCCAGCTAATAAGAGATCTGAGGTTGAATTTGAACTTAACATCTTCGTGACCAAACCTGGTTGGTACTCTACTGCACCATCTAGCTATTCAAGAAGGAGCTTAGATCTCATTATAAAGTAGTGATCATCAAAACTATTTTGGCACTGGTTAAAAAATGGGAAAATACATCAGTAATAGAGTAGATAAGCAATACCTAGAAGCAAACAAACACAGAAGCCCAAACAATCAGTCAGCAAACATGTATTAAATCAAGGATTAACTAAGTACTTGGGGAAGAGATTTTATTTAACAAGAACTCCTAGGAAAACTGGAAAGCAATTTGGCAAAGAAAAAGTATATATCAATATCCTCAACTATTATCACCATAAATTGTAAAGGAATAAACAAGTTATGTATAAAAGATCATATAAAAAAAAGAAAAGAAAATTAAAGGTCATAGTTTTCAAAACAATAGTTAGGGGAAAATTCAAAATGGCACAAATTGTAAAAGGGATTCTAAAAGCCAGTAAGTCCATTTCAACTTTATGTAACTAAAAGGCTTTTGCATTAACAAAATTGGCACAACTATAGTAAGAAGAAAATCAATGGATTGGAAAAAAATTATTTGTGTCAAATATTTGATAAGCCTGACATCCAAAGTTGCCCATGAGAAAATGCCAGAAATCTTCTGAATATTCCCCATTTGATGTGAACAAAAAGTTTTTAAAATAAGAAAGGCAAACTATTTACTATATAAAAATTATCCAAAGCATTAATGAGAGAAATGTACATTAAAGCAATTCTGAGGGAATCTATTCACAGTCAATAAATTGTTCAAAATGAAACACTCTCACACACAAAACCATGAATTACTCAGGGTTGGAGCAGCTATGGGAAGAAAACTACATTAATATACTTGATGAATATATGAATTTTTCTAATCATTCTGGAAAACAATTTGTAATTATACAAAAAACTTTAAAATTATTAAAGAATTCAGTTTTATCCATCAAGCTCACTAGTGAATTGATATCCTTTGGAGGTCAGAAAGTAAGTCCCGTATCTATCAAAATTTCACAAGGCAGTAGTAGTAAAGGGATAAAAAGGAAATTATGCTTCCATTGAGTGTAGAGTAGCTTAATAAATTGTGGGATATAAGTGTAATGGAATATTTTTGTACTGTAATGATTAGTGAATATGAAGAATTCAGAGGAAACACCCAAAGATGTTTGGGTGATAAGATGATAAGAAATGATATAGGACAAAGAAACAAAAAGAACAATTTACTCAATGATTATAGTAATGTAAATGAAAACATGAAACCAATAAAAATTGTGTTGAATGCAATGGCCAATACTGGTTCCATATGACTGAAGTTAAAACATTTCAGTTCTATTAAGAAGCTGTGAACTTCAATGCAGAGTGAAATGAGCAGAACCAGAAAAACAATTTATGCTGTTTATAATGTAACATATATATTATAAAAATGGACAATTTTGAGACTTTTATAAATCACTGGGGAATCAAATGAACAGAACCAAGAGAACAATTTATTCAATGACAATAACACTGTAAAAATCAACAACTTTGAAAGCTGTAACTACTGTGATCAATACAATGATGAAATTCGGTTTGCTCGACTGCATATTTGTTAGAATAAATTTGTTTTTCTTTTTTTTTTTTAATGATGTAAGGAGGTAGAAGGGAGAGAAAATAGTTTAATTTGCTGAAAAATAGAAGTGTAGGAGGTGCCATAGATGTAGAATTTTGTATGCACTTTCAGTTAGGGTTATTATTTTATTAGTTTTATTGAATTGTTTTACTTTCTTACAAGAGACCTTCCACAGAAGAGAACAGAAAGTAGCCTGTATTGTCATTCACAATTAATAGGTATATTTGAAGGTTTGGGAGATGTGTCTTTTTATAGAAAAACCCCATGGTTTGTGGGAGGGTAGTATTTATTAGAATGTGATTTATATGTCAAACCAAAAGGCATCAATAATTTTTAAAGCTACTTATGATAACTGAAGGTAAGAGATGTTATAAATAAATAAATAATAATCTGAATTGTTTTTCTGTTTCAAAAGCTCAGAGAGCCTTTATTTCCAGTATTCTTGAAAAGACATTCTATTGCATGGGTTCATACTTTGAATCCTTAAATTCCAATATGATATGATATGAAAAGCAGTGAATTTGGAGTCAGTGGCACTGGATTCAAAAGCAGACTATTTGATTTAATATCTGTAGGATCTTGGGGAAGTCACTTTATCTCTCTTGGTCTCATTTCCCTCAGGTGTAAAACAGGTGGACTGGATTATTTCTTTTATTAAAAATGTTGGTACAATTTTTTACAATGATAAGGGTCATACAGCTATTAAATGCCTGCCCAGTGCTCTACTACTGTGCCACCTAGCTACCCAAATAAATACTTTATTTCTTTCCTTTATGATATAGCTTTCTTGTTAACTATGTATATAAATTCAATAACTTGCCGGTTTTTGTCCCCAGAAACTTAAGAAAAAAAATTTTTTTTTTTTAGCTTTGAACTTGTTACTTTCTTTATTATCTAGCTTGGAATGTTTACATGGGCAACTTTCTCCCTCCCCTCCCTTCATAATTTGAATTCCTTTTCATCAAATTTTGCAAGATTTTTTTTCTTACTTTGATTTCTTTTTTTTTTTAACATTTATTAATAATCATTTTTAACATGGTTACATGATTCATGCTCCTACTTTCCCCTTCACCCCCCGCACTCCTCCCACCCATGGCCGACGCACATTTCCACTGGTTTTGTCATGTGTCCTTGATCAAGACCAATTTCCAAATTGTTGGTGATTGCATTGGTGTGGTAATTTTGAGTCCACATCCCCAATCATGTCCACCCCGACCCATGCGTTCAAGCAGTTGCTTTTCTTATATGGTTCCTCTCCTGCAGTCCTTCCTCTGAATGTGGGTAGCATTCTTTACCATAAATCCCTCAGAATTGTCCTGGGTCATTGCATTGCTGCTGGTATAGAAGCCCATTACATTCAATTTTACCACAGTGTATCAGTCTCTGTGTACAATGTTCTTTTGGCTCTGCTCCTTTCGCTCTGCATCAGTTCCCGGAGGTCTCTCCAGTTCACCTGGAACTCCTCCAGTTTATTATTCCTTTTAGCACAATAGTATTCCATCACCTGCATATACCACAGTTTGTTCAGCCATTCCCCAATTGAAGGACATACCCTCCTTTTCCAGTTTTTTGCCACCACAAAAAGCGCAGCTAGATATTCGAAAAAGTCTGTTTATCTATGATCTCTTTGGGGTACAAACCCAACAATGGTATGGCTGGGTCAAAGGGCAGGCATTCTTTTATAGCCCTTTTAGCATGATTCCAAATTGCCAGCCAGAATGGCTGGATCAGTTCACAACTCCACCAGCAATGCATTAATGTCCCAATCTTGCCACATCCCCTCCAACATTCATTACTCTCCCCTTCTTTCATTTTAGCCAATCTGCTAGGTGTGAGGTGATACCTCAGAGTTGTTTTGATTTGCATTTCTCTAATTATTAGAGATTTGGAACACTTTCTCATGTGCTTATTGATACTTTTGATTTCTTTACCTGAAAATTGCCTATTCATGTCTCTTGCCCATTTATCAATTGGGGAATGGCTTAATTTTTTATACAATTGCTTTAACTCCTTGTATATTTGAGTAATTAGACCCCTGTCAGAGTTTTTCATTATAAAGATTTTTTCCCAATTGTTGTTTCCCTCCTGATCTTGACTACATTGTTTTTGTTTGTACAAAAGCTTTTTAGTTTAATATAATCAAAACCATTTAATTTACATTTTGTAATTTTCTCTAACTCTTGCTTGGTTTTAAAGTCTTTCCTTTCCCAGAGATCTGACAAGTATACTATTCTGTGTTCACTTAACTTATTTATAGTTTCCCTCTTTATATTCAAGTCGTTCACCCATTCTGAATTTATCTTGGTGTAGGGTGTGAGATGTTGATCTAGACCTAATCTCTCCCATATTGTTTTCCAAATTTCCCAGCAGTTTTTGTCAAATAGTGGATTCATGTCCCAAAAGTTGGGCTCTTTGGGTTTATCATACACTGTCTTGCTGATGTCATTTACCCCAAGTCTATTCCATTGATCCTCCTCTCTGTCTCTTAGCCAGTACCATATTGGTTTGATGACTGCTGCTTTATAGTATAGTTTAATATCTGGTACTGC
>NC_058132.1:248260797-248284869 GCF_016433145.1 Gracilinanus agilis
TATTTACTCGGATTTTTCTTGGTGTCCCCTACTATTCCCCCCCTCTTTCCCACCCCCCATGTCTTCTTAGACCATTTAGTATCCTGTCCTCTCCCTATGAATTATTCTTCTGGTTGCTATAATAGTGAATATTATAATAGTGTATAGAGTTCACTACAGAGCTGCACGGGGTCCTCACTGGAGGTCCAAGCCTGGACTGGAGATCATTATTCAAGCCTAGGGCACTGCCTTTGCCTGTGCAGATGCTCTTAGGGCCCTGCCTTCACCCCCCCCCCAAGGTAGTGAAAGTCCGTGGGCTGGAGATCTTTATTCACACCTGAGGGGATGCCTTCAGTGCTTGGGAGGGGCCATGTTTTAGGGGCCTTTGTCCAGGCCCGAGGGGGTGCCTTCACCCACGTGGGTGCTCGGGGAAAGTCCCTGCCTGCACCTAGCCACCTGGGGTCCCTCGTCTTGCAGCACACAGGTACAGGCTCCCGGGCTGCCAGTGATTATCTGGTTGCCCCAGTCCTGTTTACCCACTTGTGAGGTGTGAGGGGTGGGGGAGGGGCTTCTTCCTTTCGCGTTTTAGTGAGAGCTGTTTCACCCCTTTATAGCATGGAAATGCCCCGATTCTACGTACCTTCAATGCTGTGCCCTGTTGTGGGGTTCCTTCGTTCCTCTGGACTTGTTTTTATTTCCCCTTGAGGGGTCCTGTATGGTTCAGTCAGGAGAGATCGAGCAGCTGCTCCTTACACTGCCGCCATCTTACCCAGAAGTCTCAACTTAAGAAAATTTATTCTCAACTCAATATATTCATTCCTTTTTCTCCTCTTCAGCTCTTTCAGTTTCTTTCTACACTATATTGATAAGAATGAAAGAGTCTAACCAGACCACTCTGCTTCCTGGCCAGCTGAAATCTAACTCAAAGGTTCATAAATATGAGAACTAACACGGCCCTCAAACTAAGGGCATCTAGTCCAGCCCCCTCATTTTATAGTTGAGGTGACTTCCTGGAGACACCCAAGTAGCATCTAGTAGAGTTGGGATTTGAGTTCCAGTTCTTAGACTATGAGCCCAACATGCCATCACATTCGCTGAATCTTATACAGAATAGGCACCTTAATAAATGTTTGGCAAAGTGAACTAAATTGCAATAAGAAAATGCTCATCTTGCATTTACCATGTAATCCAAAAGCTCTCTATCCCTCCACCAGTTTCACTACAGAAATATAAGGAGATTATGCACAAGCCTAAGAGTTCTTTTCCCAACTGGATTGCCATGGACAAAGAAGTGACCAGTCTTCTGTTGATGAGTATCTCTGTCCTTAGTCTTGTTGGTCCTTAGATATCAGAGAGAAGTAGAATTTTTCCAAAAAGGCAGAACTTGCCAGAGTTTTATATTCTGTTAGCAGATTATTCAAGAACCTTGGGGCACCCCTAGCCAAGGAGAAGCCCTGGAGTTGTCCCTAAATGGAAGAACAGTTCGATTCCCATGTAGTTTATGAAGAATTAGAAGTGGTAGTGAAGATAGTCAGGTAGTGCAGCTAGAACAGAATAAATACACATAGAAGAAATCTATGTTGGAGGCAATAGTTTTGGCAACAATAAGAAATCTATTTTCAAGATATCACAGGGAAGGGAAGAACCAAACGAATAGGGTTATAGATAGGGTTATTTTTTAAATTTAATTCTGGGGGATTATATTTTGAGTTCCAACATGTCTCCTTCCCTCTGTCCCAATCCTACGTTTAGAGAAAGTCAACATTTGACACCAACACATATGTGGAACCATACAATGCATGCTTCCTTATATTTATTCTTTCTCTGGGGATAGATCACACTTTCCATCATAAGTCCTTCATGATCATAAAACTCAGAACAACAGTCTTTTACAATTACTATTCAAACAATACTGCTGTTACTTTATATAATATTCTCCTGGTTCCGCTCTTTTCACTCTATATCATTTCAAGTCTTTCCATGTGTTTTCCCCCAGGTTTTTTCTGAAATCTTTCTTCTGATCATTTTTTATAGCATGATAGTATTCTATCACAAGCTTATGTCACAACTTGTTCGGCCATTCTCCAATTGATGGGCATACTCTCAATTTCTTTGCTCTCACAAAGAGAGCTGCTATACACATTTTAGAACATATAGATTCTTTTCTTTTTTTCCCTGATTGACTTGGGGAAGAGTGCTTTACCTGGGTCAAAGGGTATACAGTTTTATAACTCTTTGAGAATAATTCTGGATTGCTCTCCAAAATGGCTGGATCAGTTCACAATTCTACCAACAATGTATTAATTTCCCAATTTTGTCATACTCCTTCCAACATTTGTTGTTTTCCCCTTTGATCATTTTAGCCAATCTGATAGATGTGAGATGGTACCTCAAAGTTGTTTTAATTTTCATTTCCTTAATCAATAATGATTTATGGTGTTTTTCATTATGACTGTATATAACTGATTTCTTCTTCCTCAAAGTACCTATTCATATTCTTTTATCATTTATTGATGGCAGAATTATTCATAATCTTATAAATTTGAGTCAGTTCTCTATATATTTGAGATATGAAACCATTAACCTTGAAACTGTCTATAAAGATTCCACACCCTCCCCTCCTCCACTGCCAATTTTCTGCTTTCCATTTATCTTGTTTATATCAGTTTCATTTGTGCAAAACCTTTTTAATTTAACGTAATCAAAATTATTCATTTTACATCCCACAATGCTCTCTATTTCTTATTTATTCACAAATTCCTTCTCTTATCCATAAATCTGATAGCTAATATGTAACATATTCTAATTTACTTATGATATCTTGCTTTATGTCTTGGTCATGTATCCATTCTGATCTTATCTTGGTAAGTGGTATAAGATATCAGTCTATATCTAGTTTCTGCCAGACCATTTTTCCATTTTCCTGGAATCATAGATAAGAAGTGTCTGAGGGAAAGAAAAACCAAAGTTCTCAGTTCATATATCTTCTCATTTCTCTCCATAAAAATCTCTCAGAGAATGATTTACCCATGTCCCATAACGATCCAAGGAAGTATACAAATGAAAGAGGCAGATTTTCTCAAGAAATTTTCTTTAACAGGCTAAACTTTTCATTATAAAATTGACTGAAAACTGTAGAGAACACAATCAATTAATAAACATTTATTAAGCAAGTGCAATATGCCAGGCATTGTACTACCAGCTAGGAATACCAAGAAAGGCAAAAGACAAGGCACTGCTCTGAAGGTGCTCAGTTCAGTGGAGGAGACAGCATGCAAACAGTCATGGACAAACAAGATACATTGAGGATATATTAGAAATGACCTCAAAAGGAAGGAGCAATGATTAAGAATGGCTGGGAAAGGTTTCTTGTAGAAGGGAGGACCTTTACATGGGCCTTGAAGGAAGTGAGGAAAGCCAGGAGTCTGAGATGAAAAGGGAGAGTTCCAGGCAAATGTTAATAAAATGATTCATAACAACAAATTACAATGACAACAAACTACTATTACAATCTGTTGAGAAACTGATATTTAAACTTAATCAGAATACAAAGCAGTTTTTAGAAGTCCTCAGTAAGCACTCTCCTCTATCCTGTCTCAGCCCTATCATTCTACCCCAAATCTGAGCCCCGTGAACTTTTCACTCAGCTGCCACCACAATCAACCCTTCAGTTGGAAACCATCATTGTCATTTTGGTAGCCACTCCCTGCCAAACTCACAGACCTTCAGACCTTCTGAACTCCCACAATCACCTTCAAGCCTAGCTAGAAGAGTTTATCATGGGGTTGCTTCTTGGTCACCTCAAAAAGAAAACATAAGAGGCGCAGCCCCAACCCGAGCAGATGTGCCCATGCAGGACGTGCCTTTTATCTGGCACAAATTGTTCACAACCACATGGAGGTGGAAGTGGGAAAACTGGTCAGTTGCTTGTCCTCTACAAGATTCTTGGAACACAGTTGGAAAATACAGTCTTACAGTATTTGAAGCCAGAAAGGAAGAGAATGGTTAGGGTGAATGGGTGATCCTTTTTATCCATTCAGTTATCAACTCCTCCAGTTTAGTAGCTGTAGGAATATAGTTAGGGATAGTCTGGTTTTCTAGGGTTAGTTGAAGGAAGGGAATTTTGAGAGAAGCCCTAGGAAAGGATTCTGGGTAGAAAGGAATTGTGGGTCTACAACTGGAAATAACTGAACTTCACTTCCTTCTTGGATTTTGACCAAGCTGGAGGAAGGTTTTGTCTCTACCCACAATTCCCAATGAGCTGAAGGAGGAGTTTTGCTCTAAGAGATTCTCCTTGGAAAGTCAGGTTTTTTTGTGGAGAAAATCTTTGACATCCAGGTAGAGGATTTGCTTGGAGGAAACTAATTCTCCTGAGACCAGTCTTCATCTGGCAGTGATCCATCTACCAGAATTCCTATTGGCTAAGGTAATTCAAAGTTTTCTACCTATAACTTTGAGTTACTTAGTACAGCAACCAAACCCAGAGGTTTTTCCCCTTTCTTTCTTATTAATTATTGGTAGTAAATTTAGATTTAGTCAGATAGCATTAAAATGGGTTTCTTATATAGCATAGGGAAGATTAAGCAAGGCTCATAGAAGAAAATGAAGGCTCTCCTTCAACAGGAGACTTAGAAGTTGGGTGGAGGTAGTTTGGATAGTGCTAGGATCCTACATACCAGTTTCTTTCTTCCTTTTTAAAATAAACTTTATTTTTATAAGCCAAGGGTTTTTGTGCTTCACTGGCCCTGGGGAGTTCCTAGGTGGGTTGTAACATCTAGCATCCCTCAAGGACTCTTCCACAATACATAGCCATTTGAACATCAGTTTAAGCTCAAGGTATGAACCCTTTAGTCCTTTTTTTTTTTTTTAAACTCTTACCTTCTGTCTTAGAATCAATACTAAGTTATCAGTTCCAAGGCAAAAGAATGGTTAGGGCTAGAGAATTGGGGTTAAGTGATTTGCCCAGGGTCACAGAGCTAGGAAGTTTCTGAGGTTAGATTTGAATCTAGTACCTCCTGTCTCCAGGCCTGGCTCTCTCTTCACTGAGTTACCTGGCTGCCCCTGAACCCATTAGTCTTAAGTCATACTAGCTAAAAGTCAATCTCAAGGTTCCCACCCATGAGGTCAACTCTAGAATAAGGAAGCACAACTGTGAGTCTCATATCCTAATCTGAAAACAAACATTCTTTACTTTTCACACAAGTTGAGAAGCATGTTGGTAATCAATTGTTAGGGGAATGATTAAATTTTTGTAAGATATAGATATTTAGATATGTGTATATTTAATATATGTACATTTTTAAATTATTAATAATCTCAAAAGAAAAATAATAGGTCCTGAAAGTCATTGAATCATGCATACCCTGTGACTCAGAGATACCATTACTGATGCAATACTCCAAAAAGAACAAAGAAAGAAGGAAAGGACTCCTTATATATAAAAAAAGCTTGCCCTGGAAACTAAGGGAGTTGATTGGAGATGGCTGAATAAGTTATGGTATATGAATGTAATATGATACTAATATGAAGTAGGAAAACATGAAAAGGATGATTTCAGAGGCTCTTGGGAAGACTTGCATGAATTCATAAAGAATTAAGTGATAACAATTTATACAGAAACCACAATGTGGCAAAATTACACAGCTTAGGAACTCTGATCAACACAATGACCAAACATGATGCCAGAGGACTCGAGATGAAACATGCCACCCACCTCCTGACAGAGAAGTGATAAACATAAGAAGCAGATCAAAACAGACATATTTAGACATAACTAAAACCAGGATTTGTTTCATCAGACTAGACATTTTCATTATAAGGGCTTTCCCCACCCCTTTTTTTTTTTTCAATGTGGGGAGGTGAAATAGTGAGAAAATAAATGATTTTTAATTTTTAAAAATTAAACTAAAAAATTTTAATGCATTCTTTAATTAAAAATAAATCTCACGGGGCAGCTGGGTAGCTCAGTGGATTGAGAGCCAGGCCTAGAGACGGGAGGTCCTAGGTTCAAATCCGGCCTCAGACACTTCCCAGCTGTGTGACCCTGGGCAAGTCACTTGACCCCCCATTGCCTACCCTTACCAATCTTCCACCTATAAGTCAATACACAAAAAAGTTAAGGGTTTAAAATTAAAAAATAAATAAATAAATAAATCTCACCTTAGGCAAAAAATATCTTCACTAAATTCTAAGTAACCTCTTAACTAACACAGTGTTTATTTAAACACTAAAAAAGTTTGATGAGATTTTTATAGTTGCAGTCAAGTTTGAAACAAGTTCAACTTTATAAACAGCTTTGAAGGAACAGACTACATTTTCCTCCTGATTCTTCACCGTGAGGCTTTCCAGATTAGTGCCACTGATCACCAACAATTTTATTTTCTACCGCCTAAATGACTTAGAAATTTCATCCATTAGTGGTTGTCTATCTATTGATTTCTTTCATATGCTTATGAGAGTCCATATTTGCCTTCTCTAATTTCCTCCCCTCCCAATTTCCTTGGGATCAAGAGACCATATCTTTGATCTTTTTTTTTCCTTCTTATGACACCTCAGATCTCCTAGCTGGGTGTACTTTGCCTAAAAGAAACCACTTACTTAGAAATCATTAAAGAAATAATCTAAGTTAAAGAACTAAGGCTTTTAATTACAACTGATACCCCACTGTGTAGAAGAAACCACTTCTGCATAACATCAGGGAGGCTCGAAAAGAAGTAGTTGGGGTTTGTTTTATTTTTTTTCCTAAGATCACAGACAATAAGCCATCAAACACACTTTCTTTTAAATACTGCATTTAAAACCCTCAAACAAATATATAAACCACACTGAGACAAATGGCCAAGAGATATTAACTTACAAACCTGAAATTTTTATCAGGGAATATTTTTAGCACTTGGGATTTAAGGGTCCTAATTTATTGGGGTGGGGGAGGAGTATGCAATCAGTTGATTCCTTTAGAGATGTTTAAAGGGGCAAGGAGCTCTTGAAAATGACTTTCTCAAATTCTCAGAGAAATATAATTCCTTTAACAATAATTCTTCCATTTCAAAACAGATGTGGGCTACAATGGAAAGACAAGAGGTGGCTGCAAATCTATTTTCACTGATGGCCTGGCCTGAAGCAAAGATATGAGCGAAGTAACTGAGGAAATACATGATGGGAAAAGGAGGTGGACCAGAGGGAAGGATAATAGAAGAATAACTTAGATGATGTGCTAGTACTTACAAAACATTAGGAGGCCAAGATAAAGACCTCCGCCATGCTGGATAGAAATTCTCATAGATCTATGGGTTAACTCTGATGAGAATTTCACAGGATAAGGAATAGATGGTTTGCAGTCTGCAATGATGGAGGAAATAGCTATGAGATGAGAGCCATGGGAATATGGCACATACATTTTTGAAATGTGAAAATGATTCACTAAACAAACAGACATTTACTGAATACCAGCTAGCCATATGCTCGGCGCTATCACTGTGGATGATGTAGCCTACAGCTTGATTCAAAGATATGGTCCCTGTCTCAGAGATGTTCCAACTGTTTTGGAGGAAAAAATGTAAACACATTAAAAATTATCAAGTAATTCAAGGCAACACATAATTAAGCACCAACCCATATTCTAGATCATACATTTGTTATTGTGGTAAGTCGTCAAAGAAGAGGGAAAACAGTAATGGCCAGAGAAGTCCAAAAAGTGAAGAATGAAGACCTTGAGCACTGGTTTGAATTTTTTTTTTTTAAACCCTTGTACTTCGGTGTATTGTCTCATAGGTGGAAGATTGGTAAAGGTGGGCAATGGGGGTCAAGTGACTTGCCCAGGGTCACACAGCTGGGAAGTGGCTGAGGCCGGGTTTGAACCTAGGACCTCCTGTCTCTAGGCCTGACTCTCACTCCACTGAGCTACCCAGCTGCCCCCTGGTTTGAATTTTTGATTGTACTTTAGGAGATATTTGGTAAATGGAGAGCCTACGGATTCGGTCCTTGGACTGGCAAAAGATATAGGTCTAGTAAATGAGGTAGTCATTATCAGAAAGCTTTAGTGAGGAAATAAAGAAAACTTTGGTATCTTAAAAAAAAAGGCGGAGGGAAGGAGAAAAACACATAGCTACTCCTTAGAGGAGAGGAGCCCACAGGCTGTTTTGCCCCCAGATCTACAATAAAGTCCTGGTTTTCTTGATATGGGAAAAAATATGTATATATATGCATATATCCTAGTGTTAGAGTTAGAAGAGGATCTTAGGTATTATCCAATTTAGCCTTTTATTTTTACAGATGAGAAAACTGAGACCCTTTGAAGTTAATGGCCCAAAGTGATATAGGCAGCTAGGTGGTGCAACGGATAGAGGATTGGGCATGGAATCAGGAAGACTCATCTTCCTTGATTTCAAATCTAGCCCCAGAAACTCCCTACCTATGTGGCCCTGGGCAAGGCGCTTACCCTAACTGTCTAGTGCTTATTACTCTTCTGCCTTGGAACCAATACATAGTATCAATTCTAGGACAGAAAATAATATTTACACATAATATTGGTTCCAAGACAGAAGGCAAGAGTTAAAAAACATTTTTTTAAAATTAAGATGTGTGTTCCTGGGCAAGTCATTTAACCCCCATTACCTTGGAAATAATACTTAGTATCAATTCTAGGACAGAAAGTAATATATATATATATATATATATATATATATATATATACATATATATATATAAACATATGCATAGAAATAGTTATTTTTTATGAGGAGCAACTATCCTAACTGGATAGGAACCTAACCAAGGGCAGAATTTGTGTAAAGATACAAAATGTCATCTTCACATCAATCGGCCGTCTTATTAGTAATCCAGTGTGCTTTTGTTGTTGTTGTTTTTTGCTGGGCTGCTTTAAAAAAATAACCCATGATAAATATTTGGATGGCAGATTAATATGAAATTGAGATAGATTGCTACATCAATTGTTGTTTTTCATAGAAGCATAGAGATCATCTAATCCTATGCCGTCCTTTTTGAAATGAAGGAACTGGTTTTTTTTTATTATTAGACATTTATTAATATTCGTTTTTAACTTGTTTACATACTTTATGCCCCTACTTTCCCCTTCACCCCCCGCTCTCCCCCCACCCATGGCCAACGCACATTTCCACTGGTTGTAACATGTGTCCTCGTTCAGGGTCTATTTCCCATTCCTGTCCGCCTCAGCCCATGCATTCAAGCAATTGTTTATCTTATATGTTTCCTCTCCTGCAGTCCTTCCTCTGAATGTGGGTAGTGTTCTTTACCATAGATCCCTCAGCGCTGTCTTGTGTCATTGCAGTGCTGCTGGTACAGGAGCCCATTACATTTGATTTTAACATAGTATATCAGTCTCTGTGTACAATGTTCTTCTGGCTCTGCTCCTTTCGCTCTGCATCACTTCCTGGAGGTCTCTCCAATTTGCATGGAATTCCTCCAGTTTATTATTCCTTTTAGCACAATAGTATTCCATCACCCGCATATACCACAATTTGTTCAGCCATTCCCCAATTGAAGGACATCCCCTCATTTTCCAGTTTTTTGCCACTACAAAAAGCGCAGCTATAAATATTTTCGTACAAATCTGTTTATCTATGATCTCTTTGGGGTACAAACCTGAAGGAACTGGTTTTGAGAGGAGTTAAAAGGACTCTTCTATGCATTACAAGTAAATTTAATTAGACAGACATTATTTATTAAGCATAGGTGATAGGGACAAAAATGAAAAATAGGTGCTGACTTCAAGGATCTTACCTTCTGTGAAGGCAGACATAGATTTTGTTGTTCGGTTGTTTCAGTCGTGCTCTTCATGACTTTATTTGGGATTTCCTTAGCACAGATACCTGGAGTGTTTGTCATTTCCTTCTCCAACTCATTTTACAGATAAGAAAACTGAGGCAAATGAGGTTAAGTGACAAGTGCCCCAGCACGCACATCTAGGAAGTAGGTGAGCCCATATTTGAACTCAAGAACATGTGTCTTCCTGACTCCAGACCCAACACTCTATCTGCTATGCCACCTAGCTGCCTCACCCAGTGGGTACATGGGTTCATACTCCAATTTAGGGGTGCAAGGAGGAACATTAAGAACCAGAGGATCACATCTGTTCTCAGACATTTCCTAGCTCTGTGACCCTGGGCAAGTCACTTGACCCCCATTGCCTAGCCCTTACTGCTCTTCTGCCTTGGAGCCAATACACAGTATTGATTCTAAGGTGGAAGGTAGAGAGATTTTTTAAAAATTAAAATAAAAAAAAGAACCAGGGAAAAAGCGGTATCAGCAAAGGGCTTCATGTGGCACTTGAACTAAGCTTTGAAGTGGTTTGTGGATGGCAAGAAGCAGAGATGAGGAGGAAGATCATCCCAGACATGGGAGACAGACCGGAGCTTTCCTCATTGCCACAAGAGAAATCCCATTTGAGGAGTGGGGGCTCCCTATCCTGTCCCTGCACAGAGCTCAGAAAAAACAAAAACAAAAACAACTTCTTCTAATACTTCCAAAGATCGAGATCGGGATCTTGAAATGACAAGAGAACAGTTTTAAATAAAGTCTCTGCCATCCTAAAATCAATTAAAACCTGATTATATGGGCATGATTAAGTAGCAGGCTGTATTATAAATTGTTTATTTCAAGTAGCATTTGTATTGGTGGGAGCAACAGTAGCAGATCCAAGGGCCTTGATAAGATCAACAAATTACTAAGTGATAATTGTTTCTGCTGGGGTGTCTGGGAGGAGATAACTAGCTTGTAAATTAAACAGCAGTGCCTGGGGGTGAGTCATTTATGGAGTCGTGGGCTGTTCTCATACATATACTCTCCAGCAAAAATAATTTCCTCTTGCTCCATAATTACAGATTTTTAGCTTTTTGAACTGCACTCACCAGTGTATACGTTAACCTTCCACTGCCAAATATAGAAGGAAAAGGAGGGGGAAAAAAGGCAAGGGTGACAGCAGCGTGCTGATATTCTGAATGCCAGCAAAGTTTCACTGCTAACAATGTAACTAAGCTAATGTATACAGAGTGCTCGGCAATCCTTTCTAGCTGGATTTGGAGGAGCTAAAATGTTTATTCCTTCCTTCTCTCTCTCTCCGGTGAGAATGAAATTTTAATCTCACCTAGTTCTGTTCATTTATCTCTCCCTCTAATGAAGGGCTGACTCCTCTCCTCCCCAGTGGTAAGGATGATGCTCAGCTCATGTGCCACGGTCCCCGTGAAGCCCTCCATGATTTCTCAACCTCAAAGTTGCTCTTCTTATTTTTAGCCCTTTGACCAGACCCAGCCTTTGTACTTTCTCATTCTACCTCATACCACACATGTTTTATCTTTCCAACTGGGCAGCTAGATGGCACAGTGGAGAAGGAACCTGGTACAGAGCCAAGAGAACTTAAATTCAGATTCTGCCTGAGACACTCACTCGATCTGGGGCAAATCATATAACTTCTAACTGCCTCAATTTCCTGATCTGTAAAATGGGGACAATGATAACATCTGTCTCCCAGGGTTGTTGTGAGAATAAAATGAGATTATTTGGAAAGCATTTTACAAACCCTGAAGAACTTTTTAAATATTATTTTTGTTATTAATTAAATTGTATATTGCATATTATATTATTAATAAACAAGTAATATCATGTGTCATATTGTTGATATTATATTATTGGTATTACCTATTATTGATATAATATTATTAACATATTATATTATTATAAGCTTCTTGAGGCAAGAAGTGCTGCTGGTTTGGGTTTGTTTTTGAATCCCCAGTGTCTAGCACAGTGCCTAATACATAATTGCTATAACAGGTATTTTTTTATTTCAAGGATAAAACTAATCCTATCTTAGATTCAGTTAGCTGCTTATATTTTTCAAAACATGTTCGTATTCTACATTATGTGACCACATTAATGCCGTTTGGGTTCTCTGTGTCTGTAATTGAACATTTTACAAACCTAACCCATCTAGCTCATTTTATCCTTCCTGGTCTTCTAACTCAATTGGCAAAGGTGAATGTTACTACAGTACTGACATTCTTTTTTATTAATTTATTATTTATTTTTAAAATTTGCCATGGTTACATGGTTCTTTATTGACATTCTTGAAAAGAGATTCCAAATAGGACAGCTTTAGAAAAAAAAACAACAACTAAAAGTGTTAAATGAAAGTGCCTCAGTTTCCTTATCTATAAACAGAGAGGTTAGATTAGATAATCCATAGGGTCCTTTTTTTTTTTTTAACCCTTACCTTACATCTTGGAGTCAATACTGTATATTAGCTCCAAGGCAGAAGAATGGTAAGGCCTAGGCAATGGGGATTAAGTGACTTGCCCAGGGTCACACAGCTAGGAAGTGTCTGAGGCTGGATTTGAACCTAGGACCTCCCATCTCTAGGCCTGGCTTTCAATCTACTGAGCCATCCAGGTGCCCCTATAGGGTCCTTTTCAGCTCTAAAAATTTATGGTCTCTGATATGCTGATGAACCCAGGATTGAACAGGCTATCTGTAGATGGGATTCCTTTCCTACTCCCTGCTATAAACAATACAAAGACTGAAAAGTGAACAGATATCCAGAAAGACAATGAAACAAACATTTATTCAGTTCTCTCTGGAGGCAGAATATTGTGCCAGCACTGGGCAGGGAGAAGAGCAAGAGGAAAAACTAAGAGAAACTCTAAGAGTGTGATCACTCCTTTAATATTCTAGCCTTAAATCTGTGATCCTGTGGTTTGTTAGGTTCTTCCTGGGAAACATTATGCCAGGGTTTGATACAGTGATGTATAAGAGAGGTACCTGTCTCTTAAGGAGTCTGAAAAGATAAAGTGTGCATTCAAATAACTACATTACAGAGCAGATAGTGTCAAATACAACACAGGAAACATACATATGGCTATAAGAGCACAGAGCAGTAGTTCTGTGGGCTTCCAGGATCTCTGGAAGACTACAGGATTAAAACTCTTTTCATAATAATTCTAAACCACTATTTGCCTATTAAGATTACCCCCTCCCTTTCCCAACTACATCTCTGAGTGAAGCTGGATTTTCTTTATATTCTTTAACCAAATTAAATCACAACAAATTAAAAACAGAAGCAAGGGTGGGTACCCAATGTTCTTCTGCCAAGCCAGACATTAAAGAAATTTACAAAAATATGTAAAATAATGCCACTCTTCTCATTTTAAAAAATATATAGTTTATTTTTTCATTAAAATGTTATGTTAACCTCTGATGGATTAATTACTATTATCTTAAAATTATTAGTATGTAAATATTTTAAATTGTATCAGTCTTAATTTCTAATGTGGTAAATATTGATAGATATAACATGTAAGCCACACAAACAAAAGCTCTGTAGGGTCCTCAATCATTTTGAAGCATGTAACATACTCCTGAGACCAAAAAGTTTGAGATTTGCTAATATAGAGGAAAGATAGTTTACACATGGCAAGATAACTGAGCTGATTCTTTTTTTTTTTTTTTTAGACCCTTACCTTCCATCTTGGACTCAACACTCTGTATTGGCTCCAAGGCAGAAGAGTGGCAAGGGTAGGCAATGGGGGGTCAAGTGACTTGCCCAGGGTCACACAGCTGGGAAGTGTCTGAGATCAGATTTGAACCTAGGACCTCCCATCTCTAGGCCTAGCTCTCAATCCACTGAACTACCCAGCTGCCCAACACTTCAATGGAGAGAAATGACACAAATATTCCAGTGACTTGCTTAAAGTCTCCCATAATCAGTCCATCACCAAGGGCTATCAATTCTTTCTTTACAACATGTTTTCAATTCAATGTTTGGTGAACTAACTGAATTCTTTCCTCTTCTGAAAAAACAGTGGAGAAAGGAAAGGAAAACTCCACTAGAGATACAGGCTGCTGGATGTTTTATTTTCATACATCTACAGCCAAGTACAAATCTTTTACCAATCTGAATTCTTTGAAATCCACTGGAATAAAGGGAGTGACGTTTTACAGGAACTGTACTAGTTTCAGCTAGTGAAACTTGGTCAGATTCTCTAGGCCATCTATAAAATATCAATTCAATTCAAAACCCCAGGGATCTGAGCATTGGGAAGTTCAGTGCCTAAAGTCTTCCATACAAGTCCTCCAGATGGGATCTCTAGGCAATTACCTTGTGTTGGCTTCTTTACCCCTTGACCAGAGGACTGGAGAATTTGGAGTTTCCATTGTTCCCCCCAGTGCCCTAGTCCTATTGGTACTCCTGGAAAAGCAGTGACAGTGGCAGGCTCTGTGGGGAGCTGAGAACAAACTAGGCACACTGAGGAAGGGCAGCTTCAAAACTCTACAAGGAGATCAGCAGAGATGGTGCACTATTCTTAAGAAGGACTTCATGAAGAAGAGCAAAGGACTTCCTGTAGTCAGAAACCGTGTTAGCTCTTGGCCACACATTCTCTCTGTGCTTAAGCCCACTTATCCTCGGATTCTCTGCACTTGTGGAAGATGCCATCATAGACTTTTGAGGAGATTTTTTTGTACATCTAGTCTAATTCAATGACCTTGGTAAATGCTCCTTCCTGAAAGCTAATTAAATCAAGTTGACTATCAACTGATGATTAATGGGAGTCAACCTATGAGTGAGGTCTCCGGAGTCAGTACTGAAAAGTTATCTCCTAAACCTTCAGTATTAATCCTAGAGCCCAATGTTCTCCTGGTTCTGCTCTGGGTCATTCTAGTTCACATGGAATTCCTCCAGTTCTTTATTCCTTTGAGCACAATAGTATTCCATCACCAGCATATACCACAATTTGTTCAGCCATTCCCCAATTGAAGGGCATACCCTTGTTTTCCAGTTTTTTTGCCACCACAAAGAGCGTGGCTATAAATATTTTTGACCAAGTCTTGATCTATGATCTCTTTGGGGTACAAACCCAGCAATGATATAGTTGGATCAAAGGGTAGGCATTCTTTTAGTGCTCTTTGGGCATAGTTCCAAAATGCCATCCAGAATGGTTGGATCAATTCACAACTCCACCAGCAATGCATTATGCCCATTTTAGAAGAGAAATAATTTGCCACAGGTCACCTCAGTGTTCTGACTCTAAGCACTAGGGTTCTTTCAATGGTATACCTTGTTAAGGACTGGAAAAAAAACCCATTGCTGGAACAGTCAATGGCACTTTCATAAGGGGGACAATTCAATCAGAGAAGGGCAGAACCTCAGAAATGACCATGAAATGAAATGAGCTAGAGAATGGTTGGAGAATCCACAAGACTGTTCATTTTTTCCCCCTTACATTTCTGCCAGATATAAGGAACTGTGCTTGGAAAACGAAAAGCACAAATAACATTTATTGCATGATGATTAATTTAGGAGACCAATGTCCTGAACTTTGTCCTTTTACTAGCATCAAAGCTGGCGTTATTCATATTATGATTACCTGTGTTACCTGTTATCTCCTTCTACTGTTAAGGACTGTGTCCCTTGACTTATCTGTATCTTGGATCTATCCCAGACCTTATCAGTGTGCTCTATATGCAGTAGGCAATTAATAAATGTCTGTTGTTATTGAATTAATTGCATCTCAGTGGTCTATTTTCTGTTTATAAAAATTTTCATTTAAAATCCCTTATTTTCTGTGTCTGCTAAGCATTAGTTCCAGTGCAGAAGAACAATACCAGCCAAACAATTGAGATTAAGTGACTTGCCCAAGGTCACAAAGCTAAGAAGTGTCTGAAGCCAGATTCTTCCCCAGGTCCTCCTCTCTCCTATCCACTGAACCACCTGGCTGCCCCAGTGAAGTCTATTTTTTTACAAGGCTTGATCTCTATGCAGCACTCATCTTATTTCTAGGCAGAAGCAAGGCCATGGATGCCAAAAAGCTGTTCCTTCATTCACTTACTTCATTCATTGACTCATGCAACACATATTTACCAAGTGCTACCCTTGGCTAACCCCAAGTGCTGAAATGAAGCGGGAAGTGGAAATGACTCCAGTGATTGGTCAAGGGCTGGGCATGGCTTCCCTGCTGATAGGTTGATGGGCTGAATGAAGGTCCTACCTTGGGAAAGATGGTCAGCCTGACATCCCCAGCAGATGTCAGTCTGGGAACAGAGGAAGAAGCATATTTTTGGTTTATAGAAAATAATAAATACAACCATAAGAAGGCTCTTTTCTTCCAAAGTAAAAAAAAAAATGCTTTAATGACTAGAGCATTTAGCACATGGGGGTTTTCATTGTTTTCAATTATGTGCAATTCTGAAAGGAGAGCACAAAATCCCAGGCTGAATGGAGAATCGTGGTGCTGCTGCTATCTGTGCTTTTTAAAACATTTGCTTTACTACTTTAAGAAGAGAACTGTAAAATGGAAATAATGATATATTATTACAAGTAAATTACACTGCGGAGTAGCATTAATATTGCAGTTGAAACCTAGAATTTGAAATAAAGACGGAAATATTCATTTGTACATAGTTTTTGTTCTTATCAAAAAATGATTTGGAATTAGGGAGAGAATTACTTCTGCCGGCACACATCCAGCAAGTGTCCAGTCACCTGGCTCTGGTGCCGCCTGCCAAGCTCATCTGGAATATGGTACCACAACCTCCCCCAGTGCCCACTCCCACCCCCAACCTCAGCCAATCAATGCCAAAAGGGTGTGAAACACTCTGGGAAACAGCTATAACATTCTCCATCTTAAAACTTTCATCTTTCCACATTTCAGACAGTTGTGACTTCCTGGGCCAACCCCAACTCTCTCTCCTACGCTTCAGATGCCTCTGGCTTTACTGAGCTTTATGGGTACAGAATTTCTTCTGAAGGAGAGCCTGGGCATCTGCAGATGGATGGTTTCCCAGCTCATGGTAGAATCTGGAGCGTCTGCTCCTTGGCAGACAATACAAGGAAGGAGGGGAGGTGGTGGCTGGAGTAAATTCTCCATATTGTCAATATTGCCACACTTTGCACCAATAAGGTCATCTTTTATAATGCTAATGATTTCAAAAGGATTAAGTCTCTTGTACTATTTTTTTCCCAGTTACATTTTTATCCATTTCCCCCCAATTAAATGTAGAAACAATTTTTTTTTTAAATTTCCCTCCCCTCTTGCCTCAACCCTCCTGGAGCTGACAAGCAATTCCACTGGGTTATACAGGTATCATTATTCAAAACCCATTTCCACAGTATTAATATTTGCAATAGATTGATCATTTAAAGCCAAAATTCCCAATCATGTACCCATCAAACCATGTGATCAATCATATTTTTCTTCTGCGTTTCTACTCCCACCGTTCTTTCTCTGGATGTGGATAGCATTCTTTCTCCTAGGTCCCTCGGGATTGTCTTGGGTTGCTACTAGTAAAGAAGTCCATTACATTTGATTCTGCCACAATGTTTTTAACCCTTGATTTCTGACATCTTGTGATCCAAATTCTCTCCTCCTCTCTGTTTTCTCTTCCATAAGACAGCAAATAAACAGATAAAGGTTAAACATCTCAAACACTATTTAAAAAAAAAAAAACAACCCTTACCCTCTTAGAATAGAAACCAAGGATTGATTCTAACTCAGAAGAGTGGTAAGGACTAGGCAATTGGAACTAAATGACTTGCTCAAGGTCATAGAGGTAGGGAATGTTTGAGTTCACACTTGAATTATTCATCTCATACACTATTGAATGAATTACTTCCTGAGGAAGGGAGGAGAGAAAAAAAAAAAAAGACCTATTCTTCCCATCCTCTCCTCCCCAGCATTCCCTCAACAAACTTCTCCTATATTCATTTGTATATGTTAAATAGAAAATTAGGGATTGGCTTCCAAGGTTTCTAAGTTTTTTCACAGCTCTAAATTTATGATCTATGAATATTATGTATTATGTGAATATGTATGTGGGTGTTATTTGCCCCATTAGGATATGAGCTCCAGGGGACAAATAGGAAGCTTACTAGATAAAAGCTCCAGGCTTGAAGAAGGAAGGAACTGGGTTCAAATATGGTCTCAGACACTTCCCATCCATGTTACTCAGGCAAATCGCTTAACCCCCATTTGCCTAGGCCTTGCTTTTCTATCTTAGAGCTGTTACTAAGGATTAAAAAAAAGAATTGAAAAATAAATAAAATAAACAAAACAAAATAAAATAAAAATTTAAGATCCAGATCACACCTTCTAACCATAGGTGTCCCTCAGGACTCTGTCCCAGGCCCTCTCTTCTCTCTGGATACTATTTGGTGATCTCATCATCTCTCATGGATTAATTACTGTCTCTAGTCTGATGATTTTTAAATGTACCTTTTCTGCCCATCTTCTCTGCTGACCACAGAGTCTACTGCTTTTCAGATATCTTGAACTAGATGTCTAACAGACATCTTAAATTCAGTACATACAAAACAGAGCTCATTATTTTTCTCTTTTATCCCCACCCACCCACCCACCCTGCCACCACTACTACCATCCCTCCAACTGTAGAGGGCAACACTAATCCTCCCAGTTCCTAGTGCTTATAACCTAAGAGTCATCCTGGATTTCTCACTACTTTTAATTTCTTCTTCCCACATATTCAAGCTATTGCCAAGGACTGCTGATTTCATCTCTAAAACATCCTCCAAAAAAACCTTCTTCTCTCCTAGGACACAGCCAACTCTCTCGTATGAGCCTTCATCACCTCATACCTTGATTACTAAGATAGCCTGCTGGTGGGTCTGCCTGCCTCAAGGTCTCTCCTCACTCTAATCACTAAAGTGATTTTTCTAAAATGTAGATCTAGGACCTCAATAAACTCTACTAGCTTCCTATTATTTCCAGGAGAAGTACAAAATGCTCTTTTTAGCACTGAGAGAACTTTATAACCTAGTCTTCTTCTGCCTTTCCAGTCTTCTTGCACTTATTTCTTGGCATCTTTGATACTGTGACTCTGGCCTCTTGGCTAGATATGCCATCTTTCTACTCTGGGCATTCTCTCTGGCTGTCCCCCATCCTCCATCTACAGACTTTCCTGTATTCCTTTAAGTCCTGACTAAAATCCTACCTACAGAAAGTCTTCCCTAGCCCCTCTTAATTCCAGTGCTTTCCTTTTCTTAATTATTTCCTATTTATACTCTACCAAGCTTGCTTTATATGTATTTGTTTCCATGTAGTCTCCTTGATTAGATTGTAAGCTCTTAGAGGGCAGGGATTGTCTTGTGCCTCTTTTTGTGTCCCTAGTGTTTACACAGTGCCTAGCACAGAGTAGGTGCTAAATAGATGCTTACAGATTGATATTGTTTGATTGATCTAAAAGTAGCAATAACTCTGGACTTCTTTTCCCAGAGCAAGGCTGGCCATGTCTAACCCTCAAGGTTTTAGAGGTACTCATCAGAGGTGAAGGTATCTCTTTAATTCTATTTGTTTGAGGCACACCCTTTTCTACATACATCAACATCATTCTAAGATTCTTTGAAAGACACTAACAGAAGAGACAATCTTGTTCAACAACATTGTGGTCATAAATATCAAGACAAGACATAAATTGGGAAGACACGCTCACCAAACATGTCTAAAACAGCCATGGAAGAGATCTAGCAAAGTTCGAGTCAGAGAGAATCCCATATGGATGATAAGATCTTCAGCATGTTCTCATTTGCTGATGCCATTGTGCTGATTGCATCAGGCCCAGGGAGAACATAGAGTTGCCTAAAAAAGGGAAGAAATGAAAATCAGTCATGAAATAAGACTTTGATTTTGGATCTACGTTTTTCAAAGATATGTTTGTCTATAGGATTATTCAGTGTCTCTTCTGAACAGCTGTTGAGTACCGGAGTATGATTCGGATTCTTATATATTCTCACTTGTTGAAATCCTTCCAATATCAGTTCACAGGCATCTTTCTCAAAAACAACATCTTCTTTAATCCTACCACTTAACCCTCCATTAACTGAGTCATCTTTCCCTTCTCAAATTTTCATAGCCCTTTGTGTTTCCTTTGTACTTTCACGTTCTGCCTTTTAGTGTGTGTGTATGTGTGTTTGTAAATTCTTTAAAGGGAGGGAATTACTTATTTTTAATTTTGTATCCCTAGTATCTAGTCTGGTACATAGTTACATAATAAATATTTGTTATTTGATTGATTTTATCATTATATATGTGTATGTATATATATGCAAAATATATATATATATATTCCTTCCACTAATGTAGACTGAAACCTTTTGCCTCTCATCCCATGCAATACTCATCTATATCTTTCTATAAGTCTCCTTCAAAGAATCAATTCAGCATCATGTATCACCAGGACACTGCACATAGTAGAGGCACTTATAAGTGTTTGCTGAATGGTTCTTGTTGAATCCCTGGATACTGGTGTCCTCTGTTTGTGGAGAAACGGCATTGGCATGAAGAGCAATTTCCAATTATTGGCATTCAGGCTGTTTAGGTAATAAAATGGTTAAGGATTCTTCCTGTGAAAGACACTGTTAGGTTATCACTGGGAGTATTTCTTGGTTCCACAATGTCCCTGCAGATTTTTCTTGTCTCTTGTTGCATGCCATTTTAGCAGAAAATGAATTATCTAAACATATTAGTTCTCTTTTTGAGAAGATACAGTGAGCTGTATTGTACAAGTCTCCTAGGACCCTCTATATCCCCAAATTAGATTGTTCTACCAAGCTTTTGCCATGTCTACTTTGAAATGATAGCAGGGGAAAAGTGGGAAAAATGAACAAATCAGGAGAGAGTCAACCAACCCAGGGGGAAATGGTCCTGCTAGTGGTCTATTCCAGAGCTTCAGGCAGTGATTGGCAAGCTTTCTGAGGTCAAAGCGATCCTGGGTCAAGTCAGCTAGGAATATGCTGCTTTCATGCTCCTTTCATCTTCTAGCAATCATAGCAACTTGGCCTCCCTCCCAGAAGACAATATCTCTTTATCCATTCTTTCTAATGCTAAATATCCTTTCTCCCATCCCTCCTGATATAATGGTCCAGAACAAGGAGTGATGAGTTTGCCATCTTCAGATCCTCTCCCTGCTACCTGCCACCATCAATCAGTATTCTTCCTCTGAATTTTGCTCAGTTTCACCTCTTCTCATTAGTTTCCCACCAGTAGTTTTTTAGTGGCCCATGGGCCATTTCCCCTCTTTTCCCCAAGGAATTAAGCTACTGATTGTCTGTTTTCCTTCCCATCCTAAACCCTGCATTTAGAGGTTCTAATATACATATCAATGTCCCCTCAATGACCTCAGCCATAGATTATTTATACAATTTCATGTATTAATCTGGACAATAATCATTCTTTTTTTTTTTTTTAACGCTTACTTTCTTAGAATCAATACTGTATATTAGTTCCAAGGAAGAAGAGGTAAGCGCTAGGCAATGGGGGTTAAGTGACTTGCCCTGGGTTACATAGCTTTTTTTTTTTTTTTTTTTAAATCCTTGTACTTCGGTGTATTGTCTCATAGGTGGAAGAGTGGTAAGGGTGGGCAATGGGGGTCAAGTGACTTGCCCAGGGTCACACAGCTGGGAAGTGGCTGAGGCCGGGTTTGAACCTAGGACCTCCTGTCTCTAGGCCTGACTCTCACTCCACTGAGCTACCCAGCTGCCCTGGTTACATAGCTTTTAAGTATCTGAGGAAAGATTTGAACCCAGGACCTCTTATCTCCAGACGTGGTTCTTAATCCCCTGAGCCACCTACTTGCTTTCTAGTAGACTTACTTAGTTTTGCTTAGTTTTCCTTAGTTGGATCACCAGGCCAAACAATTTCAGATCTCTTCCAGGTGATTATGCAATATACCAGAACTTAATATGACCAACAAAATGTCATCCACAAACAAGAGAACCTCATTACCCACAGGGAAATCTTATTGAATTTGAACTCTGTGCTAGATCTTTTCCATGCTAGTGTTTAATTCCTTTGGTGAGCATATATTTGTCTGTTTTAAATTTAGCATGATCAGCAGTGTTGGACAAGATGATCTCTATTTCTAGAACTTTCATGCAATGTTGAATGATTTCAGTGAATGGAAGGGTTGCATCATTTTTGAAGAGAGTCTTTAAAGTAACATCTTTTTCTCCCAAATCAAATTGCTTTTTACAATCACCTCTACAATTTCCAGTAAATTGTATGATGGTAAAGATGTGGTTTACTGAGGAATGTCATTTGCAAAATCTACCAGTTCCCTTCTAATATCCCTTGAATGATTACCCTGATGGATGTGTAGTTTATTTTTTAAAACTTTGTGTGTGTGTGTGTGTGTGTGTGTGTGTGTGTGTGTGTGTGAAAGTAGGCACATACTTTTGGTTGTTGTTGATGTCATTATTTTTAAGTATTGGAAATTTCTAGTTGTTTTTTCCTTCTGTCTTCTCTCTAGATATCTTGAGCATCAGTCCTTCGATGTCTTCACTACTATGCTACCTCCACTATGAATATCCCCTATGAATAATTGGTTTAATACAAGTTTTTTTTTATCATCTTTGTACTCTTTATTGACATTCTACAACTTTTATAAGCACATCTAGAATATTAAAGTTCAAGCATGGTGTCTCTATTTTCCATGATGGAGAAAAAAGTTAATTATTAAAATCTTTAAGGATCTTTTCCATTTTTCTTCTGTTGTCCTATTTTTATCCTAAATACCTTTAGGATGACTTGGCTTAAGTGTCTCTAACCAAGTTTTCTTCTGATAAGATATTGCTTATAATTTTTTGTCATCCTTCTCCATTAGATTTTACAAACAAATTTATATTCTAATCTAGTAACATTCTATCTGCCACATTTCCTTTCTTTGAAAGTGAGTCAAAGGTTTATTGACTAAAACATGTTTTAGGCTCCTTTGACCCTTTTGTTATAGAGTTTGATTTACAATATAATCAGTTAATTTTTGCAAGAAATTTTTGCATGAAAAAATTTCCATGAAAAAAATTTTTTTAATTTCCCAACCTGTTACCTTACTTTTCATCAATAACTTCTTTATGTAAGGCAGGACCGGGTTGCTCTGACTATACAGGGACAGCTAATTTAGGAATGACTCCCATATCTTATTATAGGCCACTAGGTGGTGCAGTGGATAGGATGTTGAACCTAGAGCCAAGAAAACCTAAGTTCAAATCCTACCTCCTCCCTCCCCCACTCCCCCCAGATACTTACAAGTTATACAAGCTGTGGACAAATCACTTAACCTGTTTTGGCCTCAGTTTTCTCCTCTTTAAAATGGGAATAATAATAGTACCTATTTCCCAGGGTTGTTCTAAGGCTAAAACAAAATAATATATATGAAGCATTTTGTAAACTTGAATGTGTTATATGCTATTGTTGTTGTTCAGTTGTTTTCAGTTGTGTTCAGCTCTTTGCACCCTTTTGTGGGATTTTCTTGGCAAAGAAACTGGAATAGTTTGCCATTTCCTTTTCTAGATCATTTTACAGATGAGAAAGCTGAGGCAAACAGATCACACAGCTAATAAGTGTCTGAGGTCAGACTGAACTCAGGCTTCCTGATTCTACTGTACCACTTAACTGCCCTAATGTGTAATATAAATTCTAGGATTATTATTATTATCATCATCACTAATAAGTTGTTTCCTATCTGTTACAATATTATCAGTTCCATTTTTCATGGTGCTATTTGGTGCTTGAAATATTTAGTGCCCACTGATTCTTTTTTTGAAGAAAGCATTTGTGATATTTGTGTAAGGTTTCTGTATAGAATACAAGTCTCTTTCATTTCTTATACCTGACATATTTTTCAACATATTTCTTGTCATTCTCACTCATTCCTACAATTATATTGAAGTCACTAAGAATCAAAGTATATGTTGATTCAGTTTGGAGGGTCTTACTGAGCACTTTGTGACTCTACTGCCTCTGAAGCAGATGTTAGTGCATAAATTGCAGCTATTTTCATGGTGGTCTTTTTTTGAAGAAATCTATCATTAACACTAGAATATGTGATGACAAGATGTTACATGAAATGATGTTTCTTGTTGCTTCTGGGTATACAATACAACCAACTATGCCAATTCCTTTTCCTACCTTCCTTTCTTCCTTCCTTCCTTTCTTCCTTCCTTCCTTCCCTTCTTCCATGCTTCCCTCCTTACATCCTTCCCTTCTTCCATCCTTCCTTCCTTCCCTCCTTCCTTCCTTCCTTCCTTCCTTCCTTCCTTCCTTCCTCCCTTCCTCCCTA
>NC_058132.1:248304314-248402244 GCF_016433145.1 Gracilinanus agilis
TCTCTCTCTCTCTCTCTCTCTCTCTCTATATATATATATATATATATATATATATATATATATATATATATTTCTTCCCTCCTCCTTTGGAGGTGGAAGACAAATCCTTTGTGCTTTTCTTTAACTATATATAGGGATACAGCAGCCCTGGGATATTGATGGTCCAATTGGTTACAAACGATTTTTTTTCTTCCCCTTGGAGATTTTCCATGTCCTTAGGTATTTTTTCCTCACCTTTTGAAAATATGTTTTCTTGATACAGAAATAGTTACTGCTATCTTGTCCTCTATTACAGGAGTTTTTGTTCCAGAGGGCAGTTCTGTCAAGTCTGGAACCAGGGTCTTCAAGCCCAAAGGCCAAGTGGAAAAAGAAGAATCTTAGTCCAGAAATTGGGGAATGAGACCAACTCAGGAAGCAAGCTGAATAGGTTTTGTTTTGTTTTTTTTAAATCCTTCCATCTTAGATTAAATCCTGTGTATTGGTTCTAAGGCAGAAGAGTGGTAAGGGCTAGGCAATGGGTTAAGTGACTTGCCCAGGGTCACACAGCTAGGAAGTGTCTGAAGCCATATTTGAACCTAGGACCTCCCATCTCTAGACCTGGTTCTCCATCCACTTAGCTACCCAGATGCCCCCAAAGTAAGTTCTTGATTATAGTCAGCAGCTAAGGAGATGAGATCAGAACTCTAGGGCAAAGTTCAGGTTGAGTTTAAGTTCGAGGGGGCCTAAAAGTAAAAGTACATGTCACCAAATTCACAAATAAAGGAAGAGCGGAGAGACAGAGGTTGCCCCTTGTTATCTAAAAAGGGTCCAAGGATAAGGCAGAAAATATCCATGGAGGCATGGCTGCTTCCATGAAAAAGTGGCCATCTTGGGAGGAGAGATGAGAAGGGAAATGTGTGTGGCTTCATATCTACCTTCCCTCTGCTCTAACGGCCCTAAATCAACACCTGCTGATAAAAGGGGCCAAACAAGACGATCCCCATCTTCACTTCATGCAAGTAATAATAATCAACATTTATATAACTCCTCCTATGTCCCAAGCACTGTTAAATACTTTACAAATATTATCTCTTTTGATCCTTACACCAATCCTGGGATGTAAATGCTTTTATTATTCCCTTTTAGAGATGAGGAAACTGAGGCTGAGAATCCACAACTACTAAGCGTCTGTGGTCAGATTTGAATTCTGGAAGATGAGTCTTCCTGACTTCAGGCTTGGCTCTGTACCCGCTGTGCAACCTATGCTGCCATCTTGTACTCCTCAAGTTCTTGCCCAGTGATAATGATGGGCTTTCCCTGTATGGTGGCCCACTGATCATTTTCCCAGAGCCGTTCAAATTCTCAGGAGTAATGGACTTTCTGATTCCTCGATTACCCCCTCAAAGCAAGATAAATCAAAAGAACATGATTCATGTAACCATGGAAAAATATTCTAAACAAAAAGTAAATAAATAAACTGAAATTCTTAAAAAAAACAACAACAAACAGGTTAAATCCTCATGTTTTACAGAGGAGAAAACCAATACCCAGAGAGATTTAATAAACTGCCCTAGGTCACACAGAATAGCAGAGACAGAATTTGAACTTAAGCCTCCTGACTCCAAAGTCACCAAATTTCTTTCTTTCACATCGGGTTATCTCTCCCTTGGAGGTTCTTTCTGCTGAGGTTTACATCCTTTTCAGTGTCTGCTATCATTGTAATTTTAATATTAGTGCTGCCATTCAAGGGGATGAGAAAGAGCAGATTTTTTAAAGCCTAATTAATTCATTAATTAAGAATATTTTCCCATGAAAAGAGCAGATTTTAATGAAGCACATAAGGTACTTTCAAACAACCAAGTCAATTCCACTTGCCTGGGCACAGATCTACTCTGTCAGAGGTCTGCTACTTCTTACCTTTTCCATAGGGCAAGAAGGGGATGTCTTTTCCAATGTGTTTCACCTACCCAGAGAGGAGATTCCTGGCAGGAGCACACCTTTCTTCATGATCTCCCATAGAATCCATCCAGGAACTGGTTGAGAAGACAACTTTTGGAAGAGAAAAACCAAATCTTCTAATTGGCTATAGACCTCAGAAATTTAAGTCACAAGACTGGTGATTCTGTGCAGTTAGAGAGAATAAATGAAGAGCAGCCAAAGAGAAATTCATTAGTATTTGCTGACATCCTACCATGAGCTGTTGACCAATAACTATTATTGGGACACATGCATGTTTGTCCAAGATGGTGGAGCAACTCCTACCAGCCAGACATGTGGGGCTTGGAGCTCTTTGGAAATACTCTGAATCTTATCATTAAAAATGCTAACTGTGATCAGCCTAGCTGAAAGGCCTATTTTTTTTGTGGGAAGAGAAACTGTTGGTGACAAAATAATTAGGACACGGGGTAGACTGCTGATAATGAGAGAAACTTTGCTGGAGAATAAGCCAGGACATTAACAGAGAAGTGATTTTTATGTCACTGATTTTATGTTGACGAGACATGAGGAAAATCACTTAACATCTCAGAGCCTCAGTTTGTCCATCTATAAAAAGGCTAATGTCTATATTCCAATGCTGTTGTTATGCTTCAGTGAGATAATGCATGGAAAGTGCTTTTCAAACATTAGAGTGCTCTATAAATGTTAGTTATTATCTTTATTGCTGTTGGTGGTAGTAAAAGCAAAAGTACAATTAAAGACACAAAGGAGATTTCCCTCCATGGAGGACACAGACCCATCCATGGACTCATCATCATCTTATTGACTGAAAAGCCCTGAGAGGGGCTTCAGGTCTCACCTCTGACACATTGACACATCCTGAGAAGATTTATTCATTTATCACTGGCAAATATTAGGATCCCTGAGAATTTCAGAGGATTCACTGTGGAATTGTAACTCAGTGATTAATTCATCAAACATTTATTCAGTATCTAGGAAGCATACAAAAAACCCCAATAATTCTTGCCCTAGAAAGGTGTATATTCTATAATGGAGGTCCTCCTCCTCCTCCTCCTCCTTCTTCTTCTTCTTTTTCCTGTCAAAGACCTTTCTCCCAGGGACTTAGGGACCCAGGAACTCTTGTCAGCACAATGTTTTTAAACTAATTAAAAAATACTAAGGATTACAAAGGAAACTAATCATATTATAATAATGATTCCCCCCCCCCCCAAGTCCACGGACCCTCTGAAATCTATCTAAAGATTGCTTAGAGGGTCTATGGATCACAGGATAAGAATTTCTGTTCTACTAGTCTAATCTAGAATCCTACCTTATGTACTCTGATCTAGATTGTATTCTAGATACAGAATATTCATACTGGAAGAAATTTTGGAGGTCATTTAGTTCAATCATCTCATTTTGCAGATATAGAAACTGAGAAACTCAGAGAGAGGGTCATAAGACTGCCAAGGAATAGACCAGGCCCTTGAACCAAGATCCAAATCTAAGTCCAGTGTACTCTCTGCTATTTATTCTCCCAGTTAGATAGTGAGCGAAATTACGTGAAGATATAGGAGGAAAGTGGGCAGAATTACTTGCTTTCCCAATCTTCCCCTCAAATAATTTCCAAGATAGATTAAAAGGGCCTTGAATTCAGTGATAGAATGCATTGTCTAGTTTTTCTAGCATGTTTTTCCCTTAGCAAGATTTACTCTCTATATTGTATGGCCTAGACTTCTCTGCCATTCTTGGTTGCAGTAGAATCTATACTTGGTACATTTTGACTTAGCTTTTAAAATCCCAAATTTTTGCTTCTCTTTGTTTCCTTCCTTTGTCATTCCCTCTAGCTATTTTTTTTTATCCTTTTCCCTCCTGCTTACCATTTAGCTCTAATGGACAAATGAATTGACCCCAGAATTGAAGAGAAGAAAAATAACATCCCCCCCCAATATAATTTATTACATTCATTACATTCTAAAGGATAAGAAAGGACTAGTTGTTGATATGTCCATTGAAATTACATTAAAAAATCAAAATTAGGGGGCAGCTGGGTGGCTCAGCAGATTGCCTAGGTTCAAATCTGTCCTCAGATACTTCCCAGCTGTGTTACCCTGGGCAAGTCACTTAACCTCCATTACTTAGCCCTTACCAGACTCTTCTGCCTTGAAACCAATACATAATATTGATTCTAAAGTGGAAGATAAGGCTTTTTAAAAATAAAAAATAAGAAGAATTGAATTCATTTAATTATACACAGAGGAGGGGAGGATACAACACTATTTTTGAAAGAGAATGAGGGGCAACTAGATGTCTCAGTGGATAGAGAGTCAATCCTGGAAATGGGAGGATCTGAGATCACATCTGGCCTTGGACATTTTCTATCTGTGTGATCCTGGGCATGTCGCTTAACCCCAATCACCTAGCCCTTGCCCCATTTCTGCCAGGAAACCAACAGTATAAAGTCTAAGACAGAAGGCAAGGGTTTAAAAAAAGAAAGAATGACAAAAAAAATATCAGTAGCGACTAATCTATACATCTCCTTTCCCATCATTATAAAACCGTTTAGAGAAAAATCTGAACATACATCAAGATGTGATTGATTATAGAAGGATAATTCCTCTAGCTCTGTTTCTGATTCTTTGAATGTCAACACAATTCCTCTCAATTTTTTCTCATCTTGGATATTCCCTCTATCCCTGTGACCTTCTCCCTGTAGAACATCCCTCCACTCCATTTCCCCCTCTTTCCATTAGTGAATTCTTGCCAGAATCTCCATTCTGAAGAAAGAAAGGCAAAGGCCAGCCATCTTTCATTCCTTTCCCTGCCCCATTCTGACTCTCTGGTCCTTCCCCTACCACCTCCTACCTCTCCCTAATCCCACTTTTCAGCATTCTTTTATGTGCTGTCTTTCCCCTTTAGACTGAGAGCTCCACAAGGGCAGGGGCTGTCTTTCTTTTGGCTTGTCTTTGTATTCTCAGCTCTTAGCACAGTGCCTGGCACCTAGCAAGCACTGCATGATGCATACTGATTTGACTTGGCTTAAGTCAAAAGGCAAGCTTTGTCAACTACGTGATTTCCTGAAAGGTGCTGATGCTTGATGTCCCATTGTTCTTACTGTTTGTTGACTACTCAGTAGAGTGAAATCGTATTTTAAATATGCTTTCTCCTCCTTCCTAGTCTGTCCCAGGCAGATGTTAAAATCATGCAGGATTCCTTGAAATATGTAACAACAAAGATAACTTCTTCGATAACTCTCTAATGGTTATGGAGTGAGATATAAAACAAGGAGATGCCCCCTCACCCAAGGTGTTTGTTTGTCTGTCTTTCAGGATATCTAGCACAGAGGCAAAACTGAAAAGAAAGTCCCCGTAGTTCTTCACTCTGGGTGAGATCTTCTGATGGTGGATGATATGCTGCAGACTCTATCAAGACCCAGTATCCTGTAGGGGTCCTAAATGAAATGCATAATTACTCAAGAGTTCAGCCTATCTCCACAAGAAAAGAAAAGTGGTTCAAGAATGCCTGTCATCTAGATGTGTAATTATATAAGCAGCCCTCAGACCACCAGCAAATACTTCTTGGTTATCCTAAATGCAGGTATCCTACTTTTGGCTTGGTGGATTGAAAGCCAAGCCTAGAGATGGGAGGTCCTGGGTTCAAATTTGACCTCAGATACTTCCTAGCTGTGTGACCCTGGGCAAATCACTTAAACCCCATTGCCTAGCCCTTACTGCTCTTCTGCTTTGAAACCAATACATAGTATTGTTTCTAAGGTGGAAGATAAGGGTTTAAATATATTATATTTATATTTTCTATTATATTAAATAATTACATTATATTATAATAGAATATAGAATATAATGTGTTATATTCTATATATTATATATGTTTAAACCCTTACCTTCCACCTTAGAATATATATCATTGATACCTACTTATATCATTGTCATATCATAATGGTGACTCAATGGAGAGAGTATCAGGACTTAGATTCAAGAAGACTTAAGTTCAAATCTGGCCTCAGACACTTATTGACTGTTGGACCCTGGGCAAGTCACTTAACATTGTTTGCCTTAATTTCCTCATCTGTAAAATGTACTGGAGAAGAAAATGGCAAACTATTCCAGTATCTAAGAAAGCCCCAATGGAGTCATAGAAAGTCAGAAACACTAAAAGGACTGAACAACAGTAATGACTTTTCCACTGTACTCAAGTAGAAAAAAAATGTTAATAACAAAAATATGGTTAAACAGAATAAATTAATATACAACTCTAAAAATGTGTTGCATACCCATTATCTACCACTTCTCCACACAAAAGAAAGAAGCATGGGTCTCTGCCAGACCTCTACTGTTGCAATTGGTAACTATGTTAATCAGAGTTCTAATGTCCTTCAGTGTTGCTTTCCTTTATATTATTGAGGTCATTGGGCCATTGTGGAATTTTGTCTCCTGCTTCTGGTTACACTGCTCTCAATCCTATTTTTCTTTGAACTTTCTGAGATCTGTTTTCCTCAAATCTTGGGAACAGACCACATAATATGTGGCAGTCCTCTTCATCCTTATCATGAATTCCTTCACTGAGTAGCCATTTTCTCCAAAGTTCCTGGACATTTTTCCTTCAGAATCAGAACTCAGGAAGGGACCTCAATGGCCCTTTTGATATCTATATATAGATGCACAAATATCAAGCCAGATACTGGGTACACTAATGCAAGGCAGCAAATTTGACCTCATAGATGATGACCTTAGAGACTTGGAGGAATGTTACTTATTTCAGGAATAAATGAATCCAATGCATACCCCTAAAAGAATCTTTTTGCCCCACAATGGTCATCCAGTCTCTCTTGAAGATCTCTGGGGAGGGAAAAACACAAGGCAGTCTATTTCACTACTGAATAGCCCTTTTAGGAAGTTTTTCTTTACATTGAGCTTAAATTGACCTCTTTGCAAATTACATTGATTGTTCCTTATGATGTTTTCTTGGGATGGACCAAATAGAACAAATCCAGTTGCTTTCCCACATAACAACTCTTCAAGTAGTTCAAGGCACTCATCATGTTTGCCTCCAGTCTTCTCTTCTCAAGGCTAAACATTCCCAGTTCTTTTGTCCCACATCCCTAAAAGATCTTGAGTAAAACAAGGATACTGACTTCATTATCATTTGACATAGTTCTAGAAATGCTTACTACAAAAAAAATTAAGAAAAAACTTAAGGAAATAAGCAAAGGCAGAAAGGGAACAAAATTACCTTTATTTGTAGGCAGCATTATGTTTTACTTAGAAAACTTAAAGGGATCAATAAAAATTATTCAAAGCAATTATATCTGCCATGAAGTAATAGGATAGAAAATAACTAGGAATGGTCAGCATTTTTTGCCCAAGACTTGAAACCTGGTGAAGGAGTTAGGAAGACAAAATCAATTTAAAACAACAAAATGCACTAGTTATCTGGGACATAATATACAAACACACACACACACACACACACACACACACACACACACACACAACTAATTTTACAGAAATGAAATGAGACCTAAATGGAGAATAGTAAAGGTGCATGGCTGGATTTTGCCAACATAATGAAAATTATGCTATTGTCCAAAATATATAACATATAACCAAGGTGCCACTTTATAGAATTAGATAGAATAATAAAATTAATATGCTGTATAGAATGCTAGTATTCAAGGTTAACAGTAACTTATAAGAGACCCTATTTTTGGCAAAATGAGAACTTAAACATTTCTAGAAAGTTGTAGTCCTGTATCTAAGTACCTTCTCTCTCCCTTTCCCTTTTTAGCTTCCTTTTATGTATCTTTCTTCATTAGAATGTAAATTATTTTTGAGAGCAAAGACTATCTTTTAGCTTGTATAATATTTGTAACTCTGCCCTTAGTACAGTGCCTAGTATGGTAAATGTTTAAGAAATGCTTGCTGACTCCTTTCCCCATTCTCTAGACTGCTTGTCCAACTTCTATCCAGATAGCATACTCTCACAACATTATCACTTTTGCCTCTTCTTATAGCTACCATTATAATTTTCCTCCTGCACCCCACTTACCATATAGGTCTTAGATTTCTTCATGAGTTTATCTTTTTAATATAAAATCTTATTCTACCTCACTTTGATCTCTTTTTAAAAATCCTTACCTTCTGTTTTAGAATCAATATTGTGTATTGGTTCCAAGGCAGAAGAGTGGCGAGGGCTAGGCAAGGGGGGGGGGGGGTGAAGAGATTTGTCCATGTTCACACATCTAGGAAGTGTCTGAGGCCAGATTTGTACCCAGGACTTCCCGTCTCTCTATCATGCCCCCGGTCTACTCTTTTGTATTTGAATCAGGTCTACCATTTTAGAATAGTATTTTGGATATAAATTACATTTTATCAAGAATCTGAGGTTAGTACCTATTCCAATTTGCTACCTTGCATTAATTTACCCACCTTATTACTCAATATTTGTGCATGTGTATATGGATAATCAAAATTGCTTCTGACACTGACTATGACAAGTCATCAAATCTCCTTGACCATCTGTAATATCTACTTGACAAGTGTAATATTATGTATGTTCTTATTACAGGTCATGGTTAACTTCCAACCTGATTGTTTGATAAAGTCCAGAGTACCTTGCACCTCTGTTTTCTGTGCTATGCCTCTTACTTCTGTTATCAAAAGTATTGGGTATTTCCATTTTATAAAGTGGAAAATTTTAATTGAGCTTTAGAAGTCTAAGTAGGGGCAGTTAGGTATCTCAGTGGGCTAGAGATGGGAGGTCTTGGATTCAGATTTGATCTCAGATTCTTCTTAGCTGTATGACTTTGAGCAGTCACTTAACCCTATTTGCCCAGCCCTTAACAACACTCTTCTGCCTTGGGCCCAACATTTAGTATTGATTCTAAGACAGAAGGTAAGAGTTCTTTTTTTTTTTTTTTTTTTTTTTTTTTAAGTCTGAGGACATACTAAAAGTTCCATAATGAGTTATCACAATAAAAATAAATAACTTCTGGCATGTTCTCAGAGGTATGCTGGAGCCAACTCCAATGGAGATCTGATTGTTAAATGTTCGGTTTAAGTATTTACTCATTTACAAATGGCAAACACTACAATTCATAACTTGACTTTTTCATTGTTGTTGATTGTCTAGACTTAAGAAGAATGTAAAAGAGAAAATGTTAATCATTCAGATTAAACTTGTGTATCTTGTATACTTTTTTTGAGAACTGGTTGTTAAATCTTTACCAGCATCCCCCCTTGGTATATTTGATTGAGAAATAGGAATGAGGGAAAATGGTCCAGGTAGTCAAAAAACAGCAAATAACTAGGAGCTTCCTATCCCTCAGTAGCAGGAGCTGATCATGACATGGTCAGGGCCATTCCTTTAGTTCTCTAGGTTTGATCTCCCTCTCTTCCCCCATTTCTGTAGGTTCCTCTGAATAGTTCTTTACATAGAGGAAGAATATGAAGCTGCTTGCTGAATTGGATTAACATAGCTGAAAAGATATAGGTTGGACTTTCTGACCTTGAGCTTCCCAGTTCTTTGGGCTACCTATCCTTGGGCTAAATGGCAAGGCAGCTGGGCATTGCCAAGATTAGAATTTGTATAGATAAATGGATTGTATAGATAACTGTCTGAAAAGGTATCTCTTATAGCACTGATTTTCCTCAAGGCCTTGAAGCTGATCAACAGATGCAAAAACAAGCTCTGTGGTTTCCCTCCCAGGTAGAAAGGGTTCTTTCCAGAAAAGGATGTGGTTGGCACATTAATCATGCTAGAAAGTAATCCCAGGCTTGCAAAGTGGGTGTACACCAATCAGCAGGCTGTGAAGACGGTGAAGAGAGTTAATTTTTCCCTCTACTTATTTTAGCTAGTGAGACCCCTCCTTTAGAATTTTCTCACTGATTTATCTTAGTTTTTTGATGCCTTTTCCCCTAACCCTTCCCCCATCTTTAAAAAAATGATAGTGAGTTAAAAATTAATTTGGCTTTGATAATGTTTTGAGAATTTGATGATGGCCCCTGAGGTTCCTGGAGATATCCTTGAGTGTTGCAAAATCAGGGCTGAGATCCACTTACTGCCTTAATCTTTAACCTTCTATGGCTTTGCTGCTTTTCCTCCCTCAGCTGTGTCATAAATTTCTACTGGAAGAGATTTCTTCCCTTTCTTCCCTTCTGCATTCTTCTGAGGAAATTTTTTCTTTTTAACCTCTTTCAGGAGTTATTGTGTAATGGAAAAGGCAATTCAAAAATTCTGGATTCAAATCCTGCCTCTTGGTTCCTTATCTAATTTTAAGACAAGGGGTCCCTGATGATTCTGAGTTCTTACTACTTGTGTGACTTCTGACAAGTTATTAAATTAACCTCCCTGGGTCTCAGTCTCCTCAACTGGAAAACGAGAGGATTGGACTAGATGACCTAAGCTGTCCCTTCTAGCTGGAAATCTGATTCATTGATGTTACCATGGAAGGAGGTTGTGTAGGACAGGGGAATAAGCCTTGGTCTTGATGTCAGAAGACCTAGTTCTAATTCAAAACAACCTGTGATGGTGCCATTGGTTGAGTCACTTCCTGTCTCTGGGCCTCTCTTTAGAAAAAGGTAGTTGGTATTATTCACTCACATCTGAATCTTTGTGAACCTGTGGATTGCCGGTACTGTCCGCGGGGCTTTCTTGGCAAAGATATTGGTGTCATTCGCCATTTCCTTTTCCAATGGATTAAAGCAAATAGAGGTTATGTGACTTGCCCAGGGTCCCAGAGCTAGTGTGTCTTGAGACTGGATTCGAACTCAAATCTTCCTGACTCTTATCCACCGAGCTAGCAAACTACTTTGGAATAGAGAAGTTGAACTAAATGGTCACGAATTTTCCAACCTACCCCGACTTTTACACTTGGAAAGGGGATTGCCTGAAGATGGTGCTGACATCGGGTCCAGTCACTGATGAGGAGATAAGGTTCACAGATCTGGCCATTGGACACAGGGTAGGGCACAGCCAGGTTTCCAGCCCCCTTGTCTCCAGTCAGTGCTCACCACTTCCTTTGGCCACAGTTGTGGAACCCGGTATGTGCCCACACATCCGCTCAGTGCTTAGAATGTTGCAATGATTCTTGGGGTTTTTGCTGCCAAGCCTTGTTTGGTGAGGGTAGAAGTGGTTTTATTTATTTATTCTACCCCCCCCCCCCCTCCGCTTGCCTACTCCCACCCCCTCAGCTGATGGGGAGAGCCTCGCTTGTGAAAAAGCTCTGCTTTCTGAAAACGAGCCAGCTCTTTCAGAATCCATCCCCACGCTCTTCCAAGCCCGGGGCTCCCCGTGGCCTGCAGAGGAGACTCGAGGTGGGGGTGGTGGGGTCCGGAGGGAGGAACGTCAGCGAAGATAGAGCCGTTTCAGACTCCCAGGGATGGATTTCGCAAACTTGGCGGGCTGTGGGCAAGCCCAGGAGCTGAGAGGGTGGGGAGCGCCCGTGGGGGCGGTGCATTCTCAGGGTGGGTGGGGCTCCGGCTCTCCGAGGTGTGAGTCACCCTTGCCTGGGTGGCTGGTAGCTGAGACAGCCCCGGCTCCCCACTGCTCTGGAATGCGCACCTTCCACCCCATCATCCTCCCCTGCCTCCTGCGTCTGGCTGCCAGGCTTACTATGGGTCTGCTTCCACCCAGGGGGACCCGACTGGGGGTTATTTTGGGAAGTCAAACTGCAGAGACCGAGTTGCATGTTTTCAACATCAAAGTTAGAAACTGGCTTTTATTTTCCTCTGGCCATCTGGAGGCCTTATGGCATTCCCTAGCCACCTTATATTCTCGGCTTCGTTTATTGAGAGGAAGGGGAGAATTGGGTTTGGGTTTCTTTTTTTCCCCCTTATTCCCTCCCACCACTCCCAGTCAGGAAAACAAACTCAGTGGGATTCTTCTCTAAGCAGCAGTTGGGAGTTGGTTTATGTTGCCCTGTGCAAAGAGGTTAAAACCAGACCTTTGAGGTCTGCAAAGTACTTTACAGATCTCATTAGATCCTCCCCTACACCTGAGGAAGCAGGTGCTCTTACACTCATTTTACAGATAAGGAAACCGAGGTAGAGAAAGAATCAACAACTTGCCACGGGTCACACAGCGAAGTGTCTGAACTAAGACTATGAACCTAGGTCTCACCGCTCAGACCCGAGCACTTTAATTCACTGAACTCCCTAATTTGTGAGAGTAGTTTTGGAAAAAGTGGTAATTGCAGAAATTGGCTGCCCTCAGGAAATGGGAAAAGCCTATAAAAACAGGGAATGAGGCAGAAATGGGACCAAGGGGAACCGGGCTGCCTGCTTGTTGATGAAAAAGTTTCGGTATCCAAATTCTATTCAAATGTGACATTCTCATTTCAAAATATCCCTTTCATTTCTGACTGATTTTGTTTGTCCAGCAAGGAGAAGAGCCTTAATTACGAAGCTCTGCTTTCTATTGCGGAGGATGAGGTCTGCCTTTCAATCCCTGATCTCCGTACCCTCAGCTCTTTAACCTCAGCACGGTCCATCTTAGTGGTTGGGATTGTGACCAAGCTCACCTTCTCGACACCTCTTCCACCACCCCCCACTGGCTTCTCTTAACTTTCTTTTTTTCCGGTTGTTGTGCAGCTTTAGAAGCTGAGTCATCCTTGACTCTTCCCTCTCTTGGTATCTCTCTCCTCCCATACCATAACCTAAACCATATCACAGGGTTTCTCACCTCCCTTCCTTCTTTCCAGTTTCACCCTACTGCGGCTCTGGTCGTGCCCTGACTGGACTAGACTTCTATGCTCATAGAATTTAGAGATGGAAGAGGCATTAGCAATTATTTCATTTTTATTTGTTTAGTGACAGGTGGCACAGAGTGCTGGACCTAGAGTCAGGAAGCCCAAATTCAAATATAGCCCCAGACACCAGCTGTGGGACCCTGGGCAAATCACTTTACTACAGACTGCCTCAGTTTCCTCATCTGTAAAATGGGGATAATAATAGTACTTAGCCCTCAGGATTGTTATGAAGGTCAAGTGAGATATTTCTAAAGTACTTAGTGTAGTGTCTGGCACATCTGATAAGTAAATGCTATTGTTGTTATTATTAGTCTTAGACTGGGTCTCCCTATTTTACCCAAACTGGAAGTGCAGAGGTCATTTATGAGCCAGATCCCACTACTTATCAACCTAGACATTTCGAACTGCTCCATTTCCTACTTGGGCCAATATGCTCCTCCTTACACAGCCTGCTGGCCGCCATATTGGTGCCAGAGTTGGTAAAGACATCTGACTGGCTTTGGTCCTACTGCAGCTGAGGACTCCTGAGCCTGGTGATCTACCAACTTCAGCCTCTCCAGTAACAGAGATTACAGGGTATGCCTCTATATCAGGCAGTTTAATCGTGATAAAGGGAGACTGGCCAATGAGCATCCAGTCTTTGGAGAATGGTCAGTATTCTTGCTTCCTGCTAATCTATATAGAAACTTGGCAAATCTGCACCCAGAAGTGTATGATGGAGGGGCGGCCCTTTACCTCTCTTAATAGGTGTCATCTGACTGTCCTCTACTGGCCTACTATGTGGTGATGAATAAACCCTTTCTCTGTGTGTCTCTGTCCCTCTGTCTCTGTCTTTCTCTGTCTGTGGCTGTCTATCTTCTTCAAACATCATCTTCTGTGACTATCCCTCTCTCTTCTTTCAAGGGAGGTAGAAAAAGTGCTGTGGACCTTATCAGTGAGACTGGTAGCCTCAATGAAAGGTACTATTTCAGCTGCTTATCTTCCACCTGGGCCTTGGTGTAGCTGTGAATCCATAGAACCTATATTTCTTCTGCCCCTGTTTTGTCTGTTTTTTTCCTGATCTTAGGTGAATGAGTATTGGAGATGGACTGGACCAGATTATGACCCTGTGAGTCACAAAAGGCCAAAAGAGTGACCCAAAATCCACCACCTGGAGTCCACAAAAAAGTTTGCTGGTAGGCTCAGCAGCTGTACTTGATAAGTAGCCAGCTCTGAAGACCCAATGCTGCAGCAAAGCAACCCAACCCAATGCCTGAGACATCATGTCCTGAAAACGAGGGAATGATTCATCCATCAGCTATTCCCCACCCAAGACTGAATTTGATGGGGAGGGAAAAGCTTTGTAGAAATCATTTTAAATCTGGGCCCACTCTTCTAGGGACCAGGGAGTATGCAGAGGAGAGGGTGTATCGCCCAAGTGTGTAGAAGAGAGAGTATACCCTGATTTGAAGGAACATTTTTGTAGTTGTACCCTTGCGCTACTCTTTCAGGAAACATCTGTAGAAGCTAATTATGTCAATTGGTTAGCTGGTATAGTGGAATTATTGATGGGTCGATTGATGCTGGGGAGATACTAACTGGTGATTGATATTGGGGAGATATTAATTGGTGATTAATATTGAGGAGAACATATTGTATAGGGGATCAAGAGCTATAATAATAAAGATATTTTCAACTCTTAGAACTCTATCTGAGGACTTAACTTATTATTTGGAGTATGGATTGGGAAAACAAGATCTTGAATAAATGTACTAAATAATCAAACCCTTTTTTTTACAGATATGGGAACTGAGGTCCAGAGATGCTAAATAATTGGCTCAAAGTCACTAGATTAGTAATGAGAGAGGCCAGAGTAGACATTTCTGAATCCCAGTGCAGTGCTTCTTCCATTAATCCCACATTGAAGAGAAGGCTGAATAAACCCCTCTTTGTGCCAGAAACCATGCCAAGATCATAGGTACAGAGCTGGAAGATACCTTAGAGGTAATCTAGTTTAATAACTTCATTCTACAGATGAGGAAACTGAGTCAGGGTGAATTCAATTTTTTTTAAATGGAGCAGAAGATACTTGGGGAAAATCTGGCCTGGTTGGAGCTCCTCAATGGAGACTTTGAGTAGTAAGAGGATATTAAATATCAAGCAATAGGTGTTTGGTGGGGGCAGGGAGACAGTAAAAAGCTTTGCCAACTTCATCCTTTTACATGGTCTGACCTTGACTCTGAGAATCACTTTCCTCACTTGAATTCTCCTTGTGTTCTTTTCCTACTCCTTCTTCAGCACATCATTTATCTGTCTTCGGCCAAGGTCAAAAGAATCATGGCCCATCTCCCCTCACCCTTCACTTGGAGTCTCGGCTAGAATGAGGGAGTACCCATTCCCACCCTCATGTTATAATGTACTCCCTACTGGCTCAGGGGCCAGGCTGGAATAAAACCAGACCCAGAGCTGGAGGGCGTCCAGAAAGCAGCCTGGGAAAATTCCCTTTGCTCCTAAGCAGAGGTCCCAGGCTCAGAAGGCCACTGCTGATTCTCCTTGTTCCCTACAGGACATTGGCAAAAGTTTGGACTTTCCTGCAGGTCACTGGACAAGTGCCTGATTGCTTTCATATGCTCATATATTCAGATTGTTCCAGAGCCAGGGTGAGCCTGGGTTGAGAGACAACTCCCAGAGTTCATGGGACACACACACACACACACACACACACATACACACACACACACACACCAATGTCTTGTTTATTTCTATTTATCAGTTCTTTCTCTGGAGGTGAATATAAACAAATCATTCTTCAAACAATATTTTTGTTGCTGTATGCAATGTTCTTTTGGTTCTGCTCATTTCACTCTTCAGAATTTCATGTAGATCTTTCCATGTTTTTCCAAAATTAACCTGATTGTCATTTCTCATAGTGCAGTAGTATTCTATCACAGTCATATGCCACGACTTGTTCAGACATTCCCCAATTGATAGATATCCCTTCAGTTTCCACTTCTTTGTCACCACAAACAGAACTACTATAAATATTTTAGAACATATAGATTCTTTTTCGTTTTCCCTGATCAGTTTAGGAAATAAACCTAATGGTGGGTGAAAAGGTATACATTACTTCATAACTCTGAACACAGCTCCAGATTGCTCTCCAACATGGTTGGATCAGTTCACAGTTCTGCCAACAGTATATTAGTGATTCCATTTTCCCACTTTCCCTCCAGCATTTGCCATTTTGCCCTTTTATCATTTTAGCCAATATGGTAGTTGTTTTGATCATTATTTCCCTAATAAATAATGATTTAGAGTATTTTTTTGCTCTTCAATAATTTCCCCCCCTTTTTTATTTAGAATATTTTCCCATGGTTACATGGTTCAGAATCCCCCTTATTCTTTCCTCCCCCTTCCCAAATCCCAAATCTGTTCCACTGGGTTATACATGTATCATTGTTCAAATCTATTTCCATGTTATTGATATCTGCAGTAGATCAATCCTTTAAGAGCATTTTTTCTTATAATATGTAGCTTGGATTTCTTCATCCAAAAACTATCTTTTCCTATCTTTTGACTATGTATCAATTAATATCAATAATAATGTTTTTGTACAACCCTTGAATGGAGAATGATTTTTACATTTTAAAATAAAGTTTTATTCTATTTAAAAATGGAGGGGGGGCAGCTGGGTAGCTCAGTGGATTGAGAGTCAGGCCTAGAGATGGGAGGTCCTAGGTTCAAACCCGGCCTCAGACACTTTCCAGCTGTGTGACCCTGGGCAAGTCACTTGACCCCCATTGCCCACCCTTACCAATCTTCCACCTATGAGACAATACACCAAAGTACAAGGGCTTAAAAAAAAAAAAAATGGAGGGCCATCCCGTCATACGAAAACAGGCCGTGAGCCACAGTTGACCTTCTTGCCTTCCAATATGAGATCAATGAGGAAGTAACTTAAGAGCAAAAGGGTGAGCATACTTAGTAGGGCAGTCAATGTAATGGGAGCTGCATGGGGATAGGGAACATCTCTCACTCCTCTTTCCATCTTGGGCGAGTCATTGACATCTCTAGGTCTCTGTTGCCTTATCTCCCTGGGTAATGGCCCACTCCACCACATCCTCAACTCTGGAAGAGTTTTAGAGTCTCAGCAAATCCCTGGAGGAATGGTTGAAAATCCACAAACAGATATCATGGGCCATGTAAATGGACTTCCCAACTACATGGCATAGGATGCGTGGCATTCACATGTTTACATGCAAGGATCATTCACAGCAACATAACACATGGCATAGGGTCCAAAGCACGTCCATCAATACTTACCTTAGACCCATGACACATAGCCTCTCAGTCAGAGTTGCCTTCAGGAACCAGCCATAGAGGGCTCGTGTAAAAAGAGAATAATGCCCAGATGATGAGAATAGGTGCGTAGCATTTTATTTTATCATTTATAGCAAAGAAACATAATAGGAGGGAAAATGTTCTATAGTAAATGATATACCACAAATGATAAATGTGTGTGCAGAAAACCCACATTACACATACCCATCCATGGGCAGCATTCGGCTAGTGATTTTGTCCATTGATATCAACACTGAGTTAGGTTGTTCACTGATTGAATAATTCTGGCACTTCTACCGGGATCTCTTGGCAACTCTGAACCCAATTCTACGCTTGCCACTAGGCTGATGGAGGCAGCTTGGTGGTATAGTGATTAGCCCACTGGGGTAACAGTTAGGAAGACTTGAGTTCAAATCCAGCCTCAGACATTTGCTAACTGTGTGACCCTGGGTAAGTCAACTTCTGTTTGCCTCAGTTAGCACAATCTGTAAAATGAGGATAATGATAGCACATCTATCCCAGGGTGGTTGTGAGGATCAAATGAGTATAAAATTTAAATTAATATCCAACATTACAAGAATTATATTTTATAGAGTTTATTAATAATCATTTGAAGTAGAAGGAATAAAAAGGAAATAAAAGTGTAAAAATCCTAATTATCTAACAGAATTAAAACCCCGTGAGCAAATTCTCCTGCCTCTCCCCCTCATCTCACCTCCACAGAGCTCTATTACCAAAGGAGAATTAGAGGCAGGGCCACATAAAATTTATATCCTGCCTAGGTCAGTAGGTAATGTGAGAAAGAAAGTGGGGTACTGGGAATTGTAGTTCTGGGGATCAGATTCCAATTACACATGAGGAAATATTGATAAAAAATGCTTTGTGTGATCATTCGGGCACAAAGTAAGTGCTATGTAAATATTAGCTGTGCTATTATCATCATCATGATTATTATTACGGTCAACATTGTTTAATCTACTGATGTGCAGTCCCAACTAATCTTAGCTTGGGTAGCAATATGCTGTATTACATATAAAATGAGGGGTGCAGGGTAGCTAGGTGGCTCAGTGGATAGAGAACCAGGCCTAGAGACAAGAGGTCCTGGGTTCAAATGTGGCCTCAGATACTTCCTAGCTATGTGACCCTGGGCAAGTCACTTAACCCCCATTGTTTAACCCTTAACAGCTCTTCTGCCCTGGAACCAATACATAGTATGAATTCTTAGTTAGAAGGTAAGGATTTTTAGAAAAAAAGAAATAAAATAAAATGAGAGGTTTGAATTAAATGAGTTCTAGATTCCCAGTACTCTCCCTTCCATGTTCTCTTTTATGGCTATTCCTTATGGTTCATCTCCCAGTTAATGGAGAAAGGCCCACATGTTGGGGTCTGGGGCCATATAAGTTGAAAAACAGAGAATTGTGCCAGCAGGCAGCTGCCCTCAGCTATTCAGTACATAAAAAATTTTTCTGGATATTATAAAGATCATTAATCTTCCTTTGACTTTGGTGATTGAATATATTTTATATAATGGTAGTAAGATCCAACTTATTAGTGATAAGAGTATGCCAGTTGTTGAATGAATAAAGTAATAATAATAACTTGCATTTATTTATATAATGATTTTTAAGTTTGCAAAGTTCTTTAGGAATATTATCTCACAACAACCTTGGGATGTAGGTGCTATTATAATTCATATTTGACATATGAGGAAACTGAGGCAATAAGAGGTTTATGGACTTGCCTAGGTTTTTATAACTATCAAGTGTCTGGATTTGAATTCAGGTCTCCTTAGTTACTCGTGCTAATTACTTCCCCTAATGGAGACTGCAGGAGAAAACTAGAGAAACCTGACATGGATGAGAGAGAGTTTGGGTAACATGAGAATATGAGAGAGGACATGGCCAGTAGAGAATCTAGTGCAGGTAGGATTGGAATTCACAGAATTAAGGGCAAGTGGCTGGATTTGTGGGAAGCTAGAAAGAGAATTCTAGGGCTAGTAATGCAGTGCTAAAACCTTATATGGTTTTGGATTCCAATATCCCAGGTAGAGATATTGGAATGGGGGAATGAGAGTGAAACTCTGGAAGAACAAGTCATCTGAATGGCAGAATTTTGGGCTCTTGGTGGTCTTCATATAGGAAAAAGTGAGTGCTGAGGAAGAGAACAGCTGGCCCAGAATCTGGATCTAAGTGTGTTTTATAAGGCAAGTAGAGAGAGCTCTACCTTAAATACAGTCCATCGGCCCTAGGAAGGGGAACTTGACTAAAGAGTACAAGAAAAGCAGGATGGAAATGACCTCCCTGGGAAATGCTTCTCTGACTAATGACAGCTCTCCTTCGACCCATAGACCCACTGATCTGTGCAGGAAATTTCTCTGGTCTCACCAGCAATCTGGACTTGTGTGGTATTAGGCTCTAATAGTTTAAAATTGGTTTGTGCTATTCCTTTTCCTCACCAGAAGTGCTCTGGTTTGTTGGGCTTGGACCTTTTTGCAACAAGTAGTCAAAAGAGGCATTCATACTCTAGGTACCAAGATAAAGGGGCTGGAGGAAACATCTTTGGGTTCACAGTGGAAAAACCATCCATTCCCTTTGCTTTGTTCAGTCATTTCAGTAGAGTCCAACTCTTCATAACCCCATTTGGCGTTTTCTTGGCAAAGATATTGGAATGGTTTGCCGTTTCCTTCTCCTGCTCAATTTTATAGATGAAGAAACTGAGGCAAACAGAGTTACTTTGCCCAGGGTTATACACAGCTTAGTGTCTGAGGTTAGACTTGAATCCTTCTATCCACTGTGCCACCTACCTACCCTTTTCCTTTGCCTAAGCTAACATAATATATTTGGGAGCAAACAGAACTTTAAGCCTAAAATCCTTAGAGAAAATAGGAAAAAATTAAGTTGATAGTGTCAACCTAACATTTCAAAGACCTGATGTGTTCAACAGTCAGAAATATATTCACTCAAAAGAGAAAGTGTTTTTTTGGAGGTTCAAATCACAATTAGACGATTATCTCTTTTTTCCCCATTTTTCTAAGAAGCTGCTTTAAAATTTTGGTTCTTTGTTCCTTCTCTTCTGAAGGGCTCCTGAACACTTTGCTAGGCATGAGTGTTTAATGGTGTATTTATGTAAGGCATAATACATTAGCATTTGTCAGCCAGTGGCTCACAAATGTTGTTTTGGGTAGGGGAGATGCATTGTGGCTCTCCTTTTATTATTCATGCTAAATCACTTCTGACATTTCCTTGCACAAGTAGAGTTATTAAGAAAAAGGAAGTGGAGTCTCTTTAGCAAAGGATGTGAAAGCAGAAGTGTACTTCCTCTTGTGTGGACATTCTAGTGCATTTCAGCAAAGTGCTCCCATCTTTCTATTGTCAGCGAGGCATCAGAGGAGTCCAGCCTGTGTGGTGCTGAATGAGAGGTAAAGAGCTGAACCCAGGAGAAAGAGCAGGCAGGAGGCTGAGAGGGAGAAAGAAGGCTCAAGACAGCGCAGATAGGGAGATGACATTGGAGATGCAGCTAGAAATGCAAAGCATTCAGTGGAAATGGCCACCACTCATAAATACAGTTATAATCCAAGCAACTAAAACATATGGAGAATTTCATTTTTGGTCTGACATTTGGCCTACAGTACAACTAGGCATCTTAAAAACTCCCAATGGGAACTTCTCCTTGGAACACTTCTGTTCAAACTCAAACCTATCACTCTGACCAATAAAGTAATTTTCTAGGCTCAGTAGACACTTGAAATTGGGAACTGATGGAAAAAGCAAGTGAATAATTCTTACAATAGTTTCCCAACAGAAAAAGAGGCTGAATGAAATCTTTAACAATAAACATTTGAGCCTGAATTTCTATCATTGGTCGTGCAGATATCCAATTTATCAAATTCTTAACTTGCAGCTTGATTTTTTCCTTCCATAAAATCCATAAATACATGGCCAAGTGAAAGGTAAGACACGAGGTGTAAGCAGTGTGATAGCTTGATATTTCCCCAGTCAAGGGAATTTTCATAACTCATTCATACTCCATTGAATAAACGTGAAGACTTACTGTTGGCTGTTAATTATCCTCTACAAAAATCTGGTTATTGTGTTCAATCTTGGTAAAAGAGCAGTTGTTACTATAGTGTACAGAGGAAGGGATAGTACCTGTGGGAATAGAGGAGAGGAAGCTTGGCCAGAATTTTAACAAGGGGAGCTTTGTAACAGAAAAAAAAATGCTTGGGATGGAATTTCAACACACTTTGTCTCAGAAAATTAAGTTTTCTGGTTGCTGGTGATGTTGTTTTAAGAACCACACAAAATCTCGTGTGTCTAGTTTTATCCAAATTTTCTAATGTGGATGCCTCTGCAATATCTGTCCTGGAGAAGTCTTCTTGGTAACTTGGTGTCTGAAGTTTTTAAAAGATTTGACATTTCAGGGCTGCATCTCAATACCAAATTTACTATCTTCAAAGGTGCTCCTTCCAGTCTCAATCTACTGATGTAAAACAATAGTCATCTCCAAGGGTTCATGCTGTATTCCTCAAAACTAAAGTCCATGAGATCAAATTTTAGTTAAAGTAGCAATGGTGGCTGCCACTGTTTGATGTATTCTACCAACTGGCTCTGTTATCCTGGCCTTTCATTTCCCTCTACTCTTATCAATTTTCTTTGCTATTTCTTCATCCTTCTTGTACCCCCATATACTACAATCATTTGTATCAGATTTTGTGGAGAATCCTGAGTTAATGGCAAGAAAAAACACTTCTATTTATTTATTTATTACATTTATGATAAATTTTCACACAAGCTTTCCCAAGTTATGATATATCTATATATCTATGTCTATCGAACTTTTCTACCGCCTTCCCTTCCCTTCTCCCTCCCAGTGTTGGTGGGTGATTCGATCTGGGTTATACATGTATTATCATGTAAAACATATTTCTATATTGTTCATCTTTGTGAGTAATCTTAGAAAACCAAAACCCCAAAACAGAAACTGAAATAAGCAATTGAAAAATCATATGCTTTCATCTGCATTCTGACTCTAACAGTCTTTCTCTGGAGGTGGAGAGCATCTTTGTTCTAAGTCCTTCGGAATTGTCCTGAATCATTGTATTGCTAATAATAGCTAAGCCTATCACAGCGGATCATTCCACAATATTGCTGTTACTGTGTACAATGTTCTCCTGATTCTGCTTATTTCACTCTGCATCAGTTCATAAAGGTGTTTCCAGCTCTTTCTGAAGTTCTCCTGTTCATCATTCTTTACAGCACAATAGTGTTCCATCACCATCTTATACCACAGTTTGTTTAGCCATTCCCCAGTTGATGGACAGCCTTTTAATTTCTAATTTGTTGCCACCACAAATAGAGCAATTATAAATATTTTTGTACAAGTAGTTCCTTCCCCCCTTTTAAAAAAAAATCTCTCCAGGTTACATAGCTAGTAGTGGTATTAACTAGATCAAAGGATATGCATTGTTGCATAGTCCTTTGGGCATAGTTCCAAATTACCCTCCAGAATGATTGGTTCAGTTCACAACTCCAACAGCATTGCATTAGTGTCCAGAAAAAAGCTTCTAAAGACACTTTGCTAAAGGAATATCCTTTGTCTAAACACACATTTCTCATCTTTGGTTCAGAAAATATGGTTAATGTAATATTAATAATTGTCATAAGCAAGGGTATGTTGGAACCAACTGGATCTGAGTTGAGCTGATTGTTAAATTTTCTTTGTGAGCATTTATGCTTTGGAAATAAACAAATGCTTGAAATTGGGGCTTGGTTTATTGTTTTGATAGTTGTCTACACTTAAAATTTTGGAGACTATGTTAAGAATGCAGAACTGTCTTAAAATGTGTCATATATCCATTAAAATTTTTTGGGGGGGCGGTTGTAAAACATTTACCCAGACACTCCCCACCATAAGTTCAATAAGGACACCTTAAGCTCAATGAATTTCATAGGGTCATGGAGTTAGTAAGTATTGGAGGTAGGATTTGAAACCAGGTCATCCTTCCTTCAAGTCCAGCATTGATTCTATTCCCTAATTTTAAACATAATAAACTCTGCTCTAGGCTTTCATTTCAATTCTCTGTGTGTCTTTCTGTCCAGAGTGTGTCTCCTATATACAACATATTGCTGCATCCTGGTTTCCAATGCATTTTGGTATCTGTTTCCATCTTTTGGGTCAGCTTATCCCATTCACAGACACAGTTATGAACACTGTGCATTTCCCTCCATACCATTTTCCTCTCTTTATCCTTCTCTCTCTTTTTATCCTGTCCCTCTTCAAAAGTCAGTCTTACTTTCAACTACTACCTCTCCAAATCTTCTCTCTCTCCTTATATCTCTTATTCCCTTCCCCGTATATCTCCCTAATGGATGTTTCTGCATATAGATTGGATTTCAATTTCTTTACTCAAGTGAGTATTGTGATATTGGAAATTTGGGGTTTTTTGAACAGATCTTGAGGTCTCTGGTCTAAACTTCCTGTGGACATTTAGGACTCTTTCAAAACTACATTTCCCATGATTCCTCATGGGTAATGAGGTGGACAGGAAGTATAATTACATAGATGGGGTATAAAGTCTCAGAACTTGATTGGGATGTTCTCTTTCTTGCAGAACAAGCCAGGTGGGCAGAGGTAATGGTGGGGGCATTTGAATTAGATCTTAGCAGGCACGTGGCCTTCTTAATTACCAGTATGGCTTTAAATAAACTATTAATACTTTTGAATATATCCATCTATATCCATTTTATTCATAACAGTTAGTATATGTGGTCTTCCCTTTTTGAACCAATTCTAATGAGAGTGAGGTTCAAGTATTGCTCACCCCCCTTTTTCCATCCACTATAAAAGTTCTTTCTTGCATACCTCCTTTATATGAGAAATTTTTTTTCCCATTCTCCCAGTACATCCCTCTTACTCATCCTTATATTATCTTTTTGGAGACTATTCTATTAGAATAATCTCCATTTCCTCTGTGTATGAAGACTAGTAACTCCTCTAATAATGATAATATGTTTAGGAGTTATATGTATTCTCTTCCCATATAGGAATGTAAACATTAAGTCCCTTACAATTATTCTTTCATGTTTACCTTTTTGTGCTTCTCTTGAGTCTTCTGTGTGAATGTCAGAATTTTCTATTTAGCCTTGTTCTTTTTATTAGGAATGCTTGGAAATCCTCTATGTCATTAAATATCCATTTTTTCCCCTTGAAAGGTTATACTCAGTATTGCTAGTAGGTTATTCTAGGTTGTAATCCTTGCTCCTTTGCCTTCCAGTATATCATATCCCAAGCCCTCTACTCCTTTAATATGAAAGCTGATAAGTCTGATGTGGTCTTAACTGTGGCTCTTCCGTATTTGAATTATGTCTTTCTGACTGCTTGTAATATTTTCCTTTTGAACTGGGAGCTCTAGAATTTGATTGCAATATTCCCTGAGAGTTTTCATTTTGGTTTATCTTGCAGGAGGTGATCAGAAGATTTCAACTTCTGTTTTACTCTCTGGATCTAAGATATCAGGGAAGTTTTCTTTGACAATTTCGTGAAACATATGAAACATGATATCTAGACTCTTTTTTTGATCTTGGCTTTCTGGTATTCCAAAAATTCCAAAATAAATCCAAATGATCTCTTTTCAAACTATTTTCCAGGTCAGTTGTATTTCAATGAAATATTTCACATTTTCTTCTAATTTTGCATTCTTTTGATTTTGTTTAATTGTTTTTTGAAATCTCATGGTGTCTACATGCCCAATTCTAATTTTTAAGAATTTATTTTCTTCTATGAAATTTTGTACCTCTTTTTAAAATTTGGCTATTTCTGCTTTTTAAGTTCTCTCCTTCAGTGAAATTTTTTGCCTTTTTGATAATTAGACCCAATATTTTTTTGAGGTGATATTTTTTGTGCCTCTTTTCCCCAAGTTGTTAATTACCTTTTCTTTTCCTTTTTTCTTAAAGAAAAAACCCCTCTTGCCTTCTTTCTCAGAATTGACACCAACTATCATTTCCAAGGCAGAAGAGTGGTAAGGGATAGGCAACTGGGATTAAGCAATTTACCCAGGCTCATCTAGCTACGAAGGGTCTGAGGCCAGATTTGAACCTAGACCCTCCCAATTCCAGACCAGGCTCTCTATCCACTGAACAATCTATTTCTCCCCCACCCTTTTAAATTCTTACCTTCTATCTTAGAATTTATGCTAAGTATTGGTTCCAGGGAGGAAGAGTGGTAAAGGCTGTTATGAATTCTCTTTTCATAATTTTCTTGTATCATTCTCATTTCTTTCCCCTAGATTTCCCCTATCACTATTATCTCTTTCCTTAACTCTTTAAAGAATTCTTGTTGGCTTTGGGTCCAATTAGCATTTTTCTTTGAGGCTCTTCTTATAGCTCTTTCCACAGCATTGTCTTTTTCTAAGTTTATGGCTCAGTCTTCCTTGCCACCATAATAACTTTTTCTGGTCAAGTTCTATTTTTGTTGTTTGCTAGTTTTCCCAGCCTATTTCTCCACTTTGGACCTTATATTAAAGTTGGGATCTGCTCACTTGTGGGAGGGGAAACACTGTGCTAAGCTTCAGGCTTTTTTATGCTTCTATTTTCAAAGCTAGATCTGGAGATCTGCAAGTTTTTGATGCTTCCAAGGTGGCGTGTTCTGGGGAAAATTGTGGTCACTTTTCTCCTGGTTTTCACTCTCATCTTTACCTTGCTACCCTGCAGCCACAAGTACTGGTGCTTCTCTTGGCCCTGAAACTGTGACCAGACTTCCTGCTCCCTTCTGACTAATCAGAAGCTCTCCTTTCTGCCCAGTAACTGCAATCCAGAACTATATGAGTTGTCAGTCAGAGCTAGCTGCACCCAGTGCCAGTGAAAAGGTCCCTTGAAATCTCTTTCTGACCAACTGTCTAATACCCTTGCTGTCTCTCTAGGCTGAGTGCTCTTGGAGGTGCTATTGCTGTCTGGGCACCTCTATGCCCCTTCTTTTGCTGCTGCTGCTGCTGCCAAACTCTAGTATTGCATCCAACCTGCTGTTACAGATGTCTCCTGCAGACCTCCTGAGTTGTCTTAGATTGGGAAAAAAATGTCTCCCTCTGCCCTTTTGCTGGTTTTGCTGTGCTAAAATTTGACTTGAGGTGTTATTTTTAAAGTTGTTTGGAGGAGAATATTGGTATAATATTGGGTCCTGCCCTATACTACGCCATTTGGCTCTGCCCCTTACCTATGTGTTCTATTTCAAAAAAAGTTTATCCAAATGATGAATATGCATTAGACTATACAAATACTGAAGGATAGACATAGTCAGATAAGGCATGGTCTTGGCCTTTAGGAACTTTGCTGTTGAGCAATGAAATAAGACATGTACATGCAAAAGAAAATAACTCAAAGTAGAGTATTCAACGGGCAGCTAGGTGGCACAGTAGATAGAGCACTGGGCTTGGAATCAGGAAGACTCATCTTCATGAGGTCAAATCGAGCCTCAAAAAATTACTAGCTTTATGACATTGGGCAAATCACTTAACCTTATTTGCCCCAGTTCCTCATCTGTAAAATGAAGTGGAAAAGGAAATGGCAAACCACCTCAATATGTCTGTCAAGCAAACCCCAAAATGGAGGTATGAAGAGTTAGACACAACTGAAACAATTGAACAATAAAGAGTAATCAATACCTTTTCTTTGGAGATCTTCAAATAGAGGCTATATTCCCATTTGAGGATGTTGTAGAAGAGATTCTTCTTCAGGGATGCATCTGATAAGTTGTCTGCTGAAATCCCTTCCAATTCTGAAATTCTTTGAATCTGGGTGAAGATGCATTGGAGGTGTGCTGAAGTCAGCTCACACCGAAGTGTTGATTGTTAAATTCTCAACGTGAACATTTATTCTTCAGAAACTGACAAATTACAAATCAGGGTTTGGTTTATTGTTTGGTTGATTGTCTAGATGAAAGAAAATGATAGAGTAAATGTTAATAATGCAGATCAAACATAAAAGTTCATGGTGTGACTTTTTTTAGCTATTGTAAAACTTTTACCATCATACCTGTGATTAGAGAGCTTACTCACAGAGTATTCGCAGAAAGGAGAGGATCTGTTCCATATAGTTTATATTTGAATCTATTCTATTCTATAGGTATTCTTAAGCATACATTTATCATCTCCTCATCTAGACTCTAAATTCTTAGGGGGAAAGGATTCTGTCTTATCTTTTTTTTTTCTTTCACAGTGTTAAGTAATCAGGTAATACTTTATTAAATTAACAAGGAATGAGGGGACATGGGGGAAAAGGGAGGAAGATAATCCATTGTCCTATTTTCCCTTTTTTGTTGGGGTCTCAGTTTCCTCAAGAAACTGGTTGGTGGTCATTCTCCCTGTAGAATCTTGTAGCCACAAGTCTGGACAAAGAGCCCATAGGATGAGAATATGGTCATTCTTTCTAATTTAGGGTTAATGGGCAAGATTTCCAAATGGAGTGTGCTTGAATTTTTTCTAGTGATTTCTGGTTGGAAAGGGGGCCATATTTTCAAAAGCAAAAATCAGAATACATAATCTGATAAAGCATCTTCCTTTTGAAAAGTCTCATCAAAAGTATTCTCTTTTAGGGATATCAGGACTGTCCCAGAAAATCCGGGATGAATGGTTGTCATAGCTAAGTGGCCATAGCAAAGCATAAGCCATGACTTCAATTTGGCCTGTCAGAGATGGAATTAAAACTAAATTTGAAGTTTCACAACATTGTTCTCTCGATTATGGGTGCTGCTGTGCGGTAAAAATCATCTGTGTGAGGATCACTGGGATAGACAGAGATTCAATCACCACTAATGGCCCAAGGAAATGGGGTGGGGAGAATTAGGGTCATCCATCCCAGTGGGGGCAAAATCAGGAAGAACTGGGAAAGTATTTTTCAGTTTCCACATCCCAACAGCTAGAGCTAGAGGGAAATGTTTCTCTGAATTCACTAAGAAGTCTGCCTACACATCACAGTGATGGCTATATTCTAGGAAAATAGAAATCACTTGTATGTAACATTTATGTTGTCTATTGTTAAAGGGACATATATTGTACCTCTTAAATTCTGCCCCACTATAGAGAGACATTTAGGGATATTGTAAGCTATGTTAGGATTAGGGGTTCTTTCAGAACCTAGCTCAGGTGTTTACTCTTTTTTTTTTTTTTTAACTCTTACCTTCTCTCGTAAAATCAATACTTTGTATTGGTTCCAAGATGGAAGAGCGGTAAGGACCCAGCAATGGGGGTTAAGTGACTTGGCCAGAGTCATACAGCTAGGAAGTATCTGAGGCCACATTTGAACCTACTACTTCTAAGACCTCTAGGCCTGGCTCTCAATTCACTGAGCCACCTAGCAGCCACAGGTGTTTCCTCTTCCACGAGTCATTTTCAGACTACCACTGTCATTCACACTTCCTCTTGAAATTACTTTTTGTATATGCCTCATATTGCATTGTATACACACCATTTCTCCCTAGTAGAATGTAAGCGCCAAAGAGGTTCATTTTTACCTTTGTATCTCCAGTGCATGACAAAGTGCCTGGATCACAGTAGATATTTAATAAATGTTGAAACAAATTGAATCCCATTTTAACAAATATCATTACAATAGATCAGTAGTCAAGTAGCTATGATTTCATTGCTATAGCACCAAGACAGACTGCAACCCATCTCTAACTTAATCCATATTTCTTACCGAATTGTCTAAGACTCAGAGAAGTTAATTGCCTAGAATATAGCTAATAAGATTTTGAGGAAGGATTCAAACCCGAGTCTTCCTAACTAAGGCTAATACCTTATCCATTCTATACCAGGCTACCTTTGCACATTTTCATAAACAATCCCAGCTGACAATATACACTCACACCATTTTGTTGCTGTGAATATAATGAATTCTAGAATATGAGAAATATGTTTACAGATGTGTCCATTTGGCAATAAATCTATTTAATAAATATCTGCTAAACAAAATATCTATGTTGAATGCCTGTATTTGAAGACCTATGCAATGTTAAATATTTTTTTTTATATAAGGTTTGACTTGTTTTCCAGGAAGTTGGGTGAATATTTTGAAAGTTGAGGGTGAAAGAAGAAGGCAGCTGTGGTAGAGTCTAAAGAACCATGAATGTGGTGTGAGAAGACTTTGGTTGAAGTGTCAGCTCCCTTGCCTCAATCTAATGAGATTATGAGCTGCTTTAAGAGGGGGCAGAACCCCCAGGAATAAGGAAGTGAGAGTTCCACCTTGATATTCCCTCCTGAGACCTCCATCAGAGCACTGGGTTCAGATCTGAGCACCATACTTTAATAAGGACAATGATAAATTAAAGTGTTCAGAGAAGAGCAACCAGAATAATAATGAAGAGCCACTAGTCCATGAAATATGAAGATCAGTTGGGCATATTTAACCTGGAGTTTAAAAAAAAAAGGCTCTAGAGGAACATGGCTCATGGGGAGTAGGATTAGATTGGTTTTATTTGTCCTTGATGGTCAGGAGTAATGGATAGAATTAGCAAAGAGACCAAATTAGTCTTGTTCTTAGGGAAAACTTCCTAATAATTAGAATAGTCCAGAAGTGTATGGTCTGCATTTAGAAGTGGTAGGTTCCCACTTCTCAGAAGTCTTTATATAGAAACTGAATGATGACTTGTGTATGTTATAACAATTCTTCTTGTGTATAGAGTAGATTTTTTTCTGCCTTCATTTTCAAAGAGGACCAATGGCATCACAGGGTAATGTCTTGATTTGTGGATTTAAATTGGATTTCTTCCAGAGTCATCAAAGGCTAGTGGAAGGACAAAAGTCAGGATGGCTGGTGATGGTCCAAGATGCAGTGGATAGCCTTGGCGTCTTTGATGTCTGACCAAGCTCCAGGTACTTCACAATGCCTACTTCATGGCCATTGGAATAAATGGTTTTCATCCATCCATTCCATCAGTGAAATCTTCAAATGCTTTGTGTAAACATCTCCCTAACTCACCTATGAGTTGGTCTTTTGATTTCCCTCAACCTGGTTTAGTGCACCTGCTAAGACATTTTTACCAGGGTATGGCCAATGTACATCCTTCTTTGGAGCATTAGGTAAGAGTTGAGTGAAAGGTGGACACCAAAAATGGACAGACAGCCCTGAAATATGACTAGATGACTGCCAGAGCCCTTTCTGTCACATTCTGGAATATAGCTTAAAATCCTGCCTCTGTGGCTTACTAGCTGTGTAATTATAGGCAAATCACTTAGCCATTCTGTACCTCAGTTTCTTTATCTCTCAAATGAGGATAATAAGGCATGTAGTACCTTTAAAATTGTTTTTATTTTAATAACAAGTTTCCACACAAGTTTTCCAAAGTCAAATGATCCATCTTGTCTCCTTTCCCTCTTCCCTTTCCCCTCCAGGAGCTGACAAGCAATTCAGTCTGGGTTATGCATGTAATACCTTTTTAACGAGAGTTAATGTGTGAATCAAATGAGATGTCAAAGCATCTCAGAATAGTAGAGAGAGTCCCATGCAGTACTAACTCTAAATGAGACCCTGTAGTCTAAATTCATTTTACAGATGAGAAAAATGAAGCCTTGAGAGGTAAAGTAATTTTCTCAAGGTCACACAGTAGGTAGTATAGCTGTTCAAAGTATGGCAAAATAAGAAAACTATTAGTACTCTTGTCGTTGCCCAAAATCATGCTCGGAGATGGTGCCAATGGCAGGCCTAGGGATATAGCTGACCCTAGACTGGTGATGGCAAATCTATGACACCCTTCATAATCCTTTTCCTTTAAAAAATGGTTCCAGGAAAAATATTCTAAATCAATTAATTAAATAAAAATTTTCAATCCAAAATAAACAAACAGACAAACAGACAAACAAATACATGAATGTAAAAAATTTAAAAAAATGGTTCCAGTTCTCTAGCAGGTCAGTTTACTAACATGGCTTCTTGAGAACCCTGGGTCCATAAAGCTCCAGGCTATTTACTTTTGCCCTTCACACCAAGTCCATAATCCTACCCTATTAAAAAAAAAAAAGGGTTTCTTCAGATTTGAACCTCTTCCTGTTTGCCTAGGTCTTTATCCCCTTTATCCCCAGCTTCCAGAGAGGTTTCATGCCACTTGACCAGCATCTCTCACTGAATGATGTAGCTCCAATGCGTTCCCCCATATCCTCTTCCCACTGAGTTTTCTAATCCCCCAGGGTCACTGGGGTGAAACCATGCAAATAAGCCTATGGCTATTTCAAGAACTCATAAGTATGTGGGGGTGGGTAAGAGGAAAACAGATGCTCAGGTTAAAGAAGAGAGGGCAGCCCCTCCCACCTCAGGTGTGGGTGACCAGAGCCATAAATAGGAATGGTTGTACCTGAGGCGAATCCCACAAACCATGCTCACAGCAGATAGTAGGAAAAGTACCTTCCTCTGAAAGCAGTGAAGTTTGGGAGGGAGACAAAGACCCCAGAATACTAGGTCTCCTTGGGAGCATGCAAAATTTTCAACTTAATCAGACTGCTGGCTGGGAAACCATACACTAAGAAATATCAGCGAAGTGGGAAGCCCTCTGGTAGTTAGTTGATTGGGCAACCAGTCTGTAGCAGCTGTCTGAGACTATTTAATGTTTTGTTGGTTCCAACCAGAGTCAAGAAGTCTGAGCATGGTGGTCCATGGATAGATTTCAAGGAGTCTGGGAACCTTAATAGAGAGATAATTATATCTTTATTTTCACTCACCTCTAACTAAAATTTAACATTTCCTTCAAGTATTTAAAAGCATTATTCTAAGAAGGGGTCTGTAAGATTCATTAGACTCCCAAAGGAGTCCAATGCACAAAAAAGGTTAAAATCCCTAATCTAAAGTTCACTATTTCTTCTCTGTTCTGGATGAGCAGCTCTAATTGGGTAGGACCACTTTCCTTTGAATACACTGAACGAACGTGACATGCTTTTCTATATCTGCTGCCATTTGGGGCCAGGGGGATCTATTCTGAATCAAGTCCATAGTTTTCCCCTTACTCTGGGGCCCCAAGCCCCACAGATGGCTTTATTATTACAGATCAGAAGACACTGGGCAGCACGTGAGTAGGGTCTTTTATAGTCTGAAATGGGGCTCTATGACAGGTCTAACTTCTGTTATTCCTACTACAGTGTTGTACTTTTAGAAACACTAGTACTAATTTCTTTGTTAAGAATTTTTGTCTTTTTTTTGTATGTACAGGATGTACATACATTGTTTTTGTCCGTCAAAAAATTCTATTTTTGTCCATCAATAAAAATCCACCTTCTCTCTCTATCCCCCCCACCCCACTGAAAAACCAAAACAGCAAACAAACCCAAATCTGTTGTTACAAATGTATGCTTGAGCAAATAAATTTCTATGTTGGCTATGTCCAAAGTTTCCTTCTGCAGTTTGAGTCCATCATCTCTCTGTAATTTCATTCGATTATCAGAAGGTGAGTAGCTTGTTTTAGTATTAATCCTCTGGGATCCTGATCAGAATTCCTAAGTGTCTTACAGTCATTGTTGTGTAAATTGTTCTGATTCTACTGCTCACTTCTGATAGCAATTCATTGAAGTCTTCCTAGGCTTCTCAACAATTGTCCTCTTCATCATCTCATAACACAACAGTATATGATCACTTTTGTATACTATATCTTGTTCAGCCAATTCTTGAGCACCTCCTGTTTCCAATTCTTTGCCACCACAAAAAGAGCTGCTCTTAATATTTTTGTACATATGAGTCATTGTCCTCTTTATTTGCTCTCTTTGAAGTATAGACACTAGGATTAATTTCTTGATGAAATGATGGAGACATAGCCACTGATATTCTCAGGCAATAGTACATGGACATGCATGGCATGTCTTGAATAATTCCATGTTCTCTCTTATCAGATTATTAGGGCATAGTACTGCTCAGTGTGTCTCTCCAAGAGGCATATATTATCTGAATCAAAGGTAACTGGTTGATTTGCTGCAGAATTCCCCTGCCTAGATGACTATTAGACTTTGATATAGACATTGTGAGGTCCCTTCTGGTGGATTGAATTTATGAAGTCCAACAGGGGTTGAATTGCCACAAAGTTCTTTCATTGTAGAAGTTCCTGGATGAATGACTGGTCATTGGACAGCTGGTACTCTGACTTTTGGACAAGCATTGACTGGTTGATTTTTTGCCATCTGAGAACATTTCCTGGCAAAAGTTAGGTGGCATAGTGTATAGAGTACTGGACTTGAAGGCAAGAAGATATGAATTCAAATTCTATCTTAGACAGTAGCTGTGTGACCATGGGCAAGTTAATTTAAAAAAAAAAACACCAAAAAAACCCCTCTGTTTTTCCTCAGTTTACTCAATTGTAAAATGAAGATAATATTTACCTTATAAGGCTGTTATGAAGATCATATGAGATAAAATTTGTGAAATACCTTGCAAGCACTATATGAATGATGATGATGTTGATGACAAAAACGATGATAAAATAGAAACTAAAAGTGCCAGTTTTATCTGCCCTTGGTTAATGCTAAAGGTATCCTGGATTTTTGTGATTGATTAAATTATGATATATTTCTATACTCCCTCCCAGGAGTGATTACACACATCTCAGGCACCTCAGAGGTCAAATATCCCCTTCTCCGAAATAGTGTCATTTAATCCTGCTCTAGAGAATAGTACTTTCATGATGCAGAGTCAAGATGACAGTGACTTCCCCCAAAACCTTTCCTATAAAACAATCACAGGTAATGCCAACTCAAATTCTGAAGGGAAAAACTAACAAAAAGTCACTAGTGGACACTAGAGTAGGGGTTGGCTAGGAGCAAAGCCTACAAATTTTGGGCAAAGGTGGCACTGGTTTTGGGCTTGGAGACAGCAACTGCAGTAGCAACAGCAGGAGCACCAGGCATTCCTACTACCTAGGGATGGTAAGGTGACTGAATCAGAAGGAGATTCCAGGGGACCCTGGTGTATCACTTGGCAGCTCCACAGCCCATTACTCAGTTCTGGGTCACAGTTCCAGGTCATGAGGGATGAAGGGCTCCACCTGGATAAGGAACAGAGCACGGAGCAGGAGAGCACTCTCCCTGTATCCCATCACCTTCAAAGCACTGAAAAGCTATTAGCCCCCAGATTAATCTACAGAAGCTCATGCCAGCCACTCATCCCCTTCTCCTCCATAAGTGAACAGAGCACAATCTAATACAAAGTCCAAAGTAAAAAAATAATAAACTGGAAAAATTAGGAAACAAGAAAAGACACATAAAAGCTTCTACAATGACAGGGAAGCTCAAGACATAAATTCAAAAGATGACTTGAAAACATCTGTAAACAAAGCCTCAAAGAGAGTATTTCTACAGGATGGATGCATAAGCCTAGAATATGTTGGGAATGGAGGGCTTATCTTGGCTTATGATAGAATGGCCCTTGGAAAGATCTGTTTCAGTTACAAATAGTTTACTTAAGTCAGGGTAGATGAATCTAGGGAAAGGCAATCTCTATCTAAACTCCTTGAAGATAATTTCAAGGGTTCCACAAAAAAAGTCTTTATGGCTGTCAGCAAAAAAAAAAAAAAATGGGCATGTTCAAAGTCCAAGAACATGAGTTTCAAGTGACAGTTGTGACCCATGAGTTCTAAAGACAGTTGTGGATATTATTGAATATCCCACAGCACAATCTTATTCTTCTTTTCCAACAGTCCATTTCTACCTCTCCCAGTCTGTCATGTGTCCTCCATATTCTAGTTCACCCTTCCTAAACTGACACTTCTCTAACTTTGAGACTAGGTCATTCTGTCACAATTGATGGAGGACCTTTTTAAGCAAGGTAGCATTCTGGCCAAAGTTCAGGCATCCTCTTGCCATCTTCCCCCTTCCACTCATCCACTAAGTCATGAAATATAAAACTTATGAATTTCTGAAAGATCTTAGGGACATTTCACAATCTAGAAAACATCATGTGGCTCTTGAGTTGTCCCTGGCTGGTGTGATGAATCTTCTATTCATCCTTCTGGAAGATTTGATTTGGGTTGTATACTCTCTGTAAGTCCAGTTTTGAGAAAAAAGCCTCTTGAATTAGTCCTTCTTTAATCCCTGGGACATCTGTCTTGAATGGTGATGGTGTCTACAGTCTGATTATCAGAGTGGAAATGAAACTTCTCACTCTCCCTTTTCACAGATAACAAGAGGTAAAAATTCAAATGAATAGCTTGTAAGGATGCATAAGATTATAGGTGTAAAGCAGAAGATATTTTATATATATATATATGCATATATATAAATAGATATAGATAGATTCATATAGATAGATAGATAGATACACCCTCTAGTCCAACCTTCTCATTTTTCAGATAAAGAAATTGAAGCCTAGATAAATCAGGTGACATGTATTTTCATTTAGGTAGTAAGAGAGAGATAGTCATTGAATCTATGGCACAAGACTCCAAAAGCAGGGCTCTTTTCACTGTGCCACACTGTCTCTCCTGATCATGAGCAAGAACTCCTGGAGCAAGTCTTTCATTGACCTGATCAATAAATGAATGTGGCAGCTTGGAAGGATTGGAGCCCTGGGATTCAAGTACGCAGAATTAAGTTTTAATTAAGTATCCAGTTCCACAGATAACACTATCTTTTTAAGGCTAAACCCATCCAGAAATTGCTGCTTTCTTCATGAGGACAAATGACCCACATCTGCCTCCCCTACAATTCTAATAACTATACAAAGATCTGAGCATAACCATAAAGGGCTAAGAATTGCCCAGATGATGCTGGTCCAGCCAACTGATCTCCAGAACAACCAGAAATATGTCCAGAGTGAAGAATTTTTCCATGTTTCCCCATGAGTTACTGGCCCTACTCATAGTGCCTATCTGTTGATGGTTTCACCACCACAGATGGAGTTCACCCAGAGTTCTAAAAGTACCTTTTCCATTGGGCTAATTCCAAGTCTAGAAAGTTTTCCCAAGGTGACTGAGTGTACTTGTCCTTCCAGATGTTCAAGGTTGATGTGACAATGTCCAGGTTGGATGGTGGCATGTAGAATATTTGGTTCCACCATGGAATTCTGAAGTTTTATTTCCAACCTCCCTACATGGGCCTTCTGCCAGGAAAGTGACCCAGTAATACTGCCATAACCCACAGAACAATTCAATGAGAGGTCAAGTCCATTCATAAGCTTGGACCAGACCCTCTGGAGTTATATGGGTTCCTTTGAATCAAGACCAGTATATTTGTGCTCAGAGTGTGGTCCAGACATAGCCCTAAGTGAGACTGTAATCAACCCAACCACAAGTTGAAATTGGTCTCTCTCTAGGCTTACCATTTAATCAGGCCTGCTAGGGTCTCTGCTTCCTCTCTAGGGCTAATTCATCTTTCCCTAGATCTAAGATCCCTTTAAAAAGAAGGTCTACAATCTTTGAGTCAAAGACTTAGTATACAAAGGGCCTTAGGACACCTTAGGAGATTTTCTCATTCTCTTGGCCTTTGTAACCTCCAACCAGAAGATTTAAGAAAATACTTTCCTGGATACTGAAACTAATTTTTCACTTTTAAGCTCAGAGTTTACCATTTTATCGAAGAAAGTTTTATTTTTAAAAAGAATACAAAGGGGAAACTAGAACAGCATCGTGGCTAGAGCCAGGAAAACCTGAGTTTGAATCTGGCCTCAGACTCTTCCTAGCTATGTGACTCTGAGCAAATCACTTAACCCCCATTGCCTAGCCCTTACTGCTCTTCTGCCTTGGAACCAATGCACAGTATTGATTCTAAGACTGAAGGTAAGGGATTTGTTTTAAAAAAGGAATACAAAATAAAAATCCTTTAATGAATGGCCTGTAGCCTTAACAATACATGTAGAAATCCCCAGAAGACAGAATCTTGAACAGAAGGGCTTTTTGGACAGAGCTTTTCCTCCAGCACAAGCCCTGCCTTGGCCCTCTGCTCCATGAAGATTCACATTGGAGGATAACATGGAGAGTATGTGTTAGAGATAGACAGGGCTTTTGAAAGTCAGTTGTTAAATTTTTTCATAGTGAGTATTTACCTGGGTATGCAAACACTACAAATCAAGACTTAATTTGATGTTTTGTTAATTGTCTAGGCTTCTGGAGGTGGTGTGGAAATGTTAATAATGCAAATTAAATTTAAAAGTGTCGTGTACATTTTTTTTTTCAGAGAGCTGATTGTTAAGCATTTACCTGCTACCACTGATGGCATCCACCCCTTCCTTCTGTCTCCAATATCTTATAATTCTACCAGATGCTCCTACCTACCCCAATGCACTGTTTTTTCAGGAAAAAAAAATCTTTTTTAGTCTTTCAATCTCATTTCCCCAAGGAAAAATGAGAGAAAAACTCTTCAGAGTTTCCTTCTATTCTATCTCTTCTTGTCTCCATTAGTTACCAGCACCACCCATGGCCATGTATACCTGCCAGCTGACACCATTTATTCTCCTTGGTTACTAGACTGGGAGGGGGAAGGGGAAAATATGCCAGCATAGGATGAGAAAGGGAAAATATTAGAACATCCTCAATAGGGCCAGCTGATGCTGTATGAAGTCCTGGGTCAGGACACTATGTACTTGAGTACTCTTTCTTCCTTTCAGCACCCCTTACTAATCCTCTTATTTCTGCTTAGCTGCTTCAGTTATAAACCTATCTGAGACTTCTCAACATATTCCAATTGTACTGCAATCTGGTCTCAGGATAGTGGTTTCATTTAGAGTCACCAGTCTACATTTCAAAAGCCCTTCATCTCCTCAGGACACACTTTTTAAAACCTAAACAAAATACATTTTGAAAAATACATCAGTTTGTCAATCAATCAATTAAGATGTATTAAGTATCTATTGTGTGCCAGATACTAGGGCTAGAAATACCATAAATTAAACAATTCCTACTCAAAAAGAGAAAAATATATTTTTTTGCAGTTTTAGTCTTTATACTCAGGGGATCCTTATCTCAACCTCTAACACTGGTATTTTGGGTTCCCAGAGGCCTGGCTAGGAATCTCATCTTCTCAAGACTCCTCTATAGAGCAGTGATGGCAAACCTTTTGGAGACTGAATGCCTAAACTGCAACCTTCACATAGCATGTGAGCCCTTCTTCCCCTTACCCCAGACAGGGGAGGGAGGAAGCTCCCACAGGGCTGCTGGGCAGAGAGGCAGGTCATGTGAGAAATGTCCTCAGTTGTGGTGGAGAGGGGAAGGGGAGAAAGAGCTCCTATTGGGCTGCTGGGCAGAGGGGCAGGTCATGTGAGAAATGTCCTCAGTTGTGGTGGAGAGGGGGAGGGGAGAAAGAGCTCCTATTGGGCTGCTGGGCAGAGGGGCAAGTCATGTGAGAAATGTCCTCAGTTGTGGTGGAGAGGGGGAGGGGAGAAAGCCCTCCCATTGGCCTTCTGGGCAGAGGGGCAGGTCATGTAAAAAATGTCCTCAGGCCTGCATGGAGAAGGGGAGGGGAGTAGCCTCCTCTGGCACACATGCCATAGGTTTGCCAACACCGCTCTAGAGGTAATGCAGCAGCTAGGTAGCACAATAGACAGAGCAAATGGCCTGGAGCTGGAAGGAACTTAGTTCAGATCTGGCCATAGACACTTCCTAGCAATGTCACCCTGAGCAAGTTACTGTGGTTGCCTAGCCCTTGTCACTCTTCCATCTTAAAACTGATACAAAGACAGTAGGTAAGGATTTTTTGGAGGGAAAAAACAAACAAATAATAAAGACTCTAGGGATACTCCTGAAGGGCTAGGGTATTTTATCTAATGCGATCAGCTCAAGCCCCTATTCCCTTGAGTTCTCTCCAATATCTATCACCGGTGCCAGTTAATCTCTTCATTATCATCAATGTTATTGATTATGCCGCAATACCACATAATCAATAAATATCAATTGACTTTTATGAAGGCATATTTATTCAGAATATATAGCAAATGCAAGTATCCCTTCTACATTGTAGGGTTTAGGAGCATGTTGCTCCTGTAATCTGGAGAATCCACATAAAATTTTTTGGCCCTCTCTTCCTATCAGAGAAAACTGATTTTTTTTCTTTTTCTCTTATGGGTATTTAAAGTACTTTATTGTAAAATGTGGGTTAAATATTGCTATAGAATATATGTAGATCAATGTTAAGATATCTCTACATTTCTAGCCTCTGTGCTCATTTTCATGTTCTTTTTGCAAACTTTAACTTTTTACTTATTTTAACTTTAAAAAAGAAATTGTGCCCATTTATGGTATTAAAAAATAAAATGTGTTGATATTATATAATAATATACATATATTTTATGCACTTATGAGTTTCTAAACTTTTCCCGTATTATCTATTGGCCTTTTTGTGTCATCTATTTTTTTCTGCAAAACGTCTCCAAAATTCCCATTTAATTTCTTATGCCTAACCACAATAGATAGAAAACGGAGACAGGGAAAGTCATGATGTGGAAGGGAGACCTCTATTTTTCTTCTGAACCAGAGGACCTTCTCCCCTATTTCACCTTGGTCCCTGGGGAAAGCAGGTTCAAACTTATAGCAGTTGCTACAAAGCATTTCCCCCACCAAATTCATTTCCAAATGGGACATATTCGATGAAAGATAGCTTCCTGACTTCTAGATCTTATTCACTGCTGGGTTGTATTCTGCAGCTTCCAGGGCTGCTTTGGCATCTTTACCTGGCTCAAGATCCAGTAACTCTACCATTGATTCCCATTCCTCAAAGTCAAAAATGTTATATTTAATTTGAACAAAATCAAGAATTTGCCTCCTCTCTTCAGACACTGTCACCACTCTGGAGCAGGCCCTCATCACCCCAAGCTTAGACGGTAGCAATAGACCACTGCTGGTAAGTCTGGAAAAGTATTCACCAATGAGGAGGATGGATGGAGGGACAAATGAGAAGTTCCAACAAGGAAAAGATAAAAGCCCATAACATGGACGGCAAGGCATCCAGTGAGGCAAAACCAAAGAGATCAATAAAATAATAATTATAATAAAATAAATATGAGGCAAGAAAGAGCAATTTCAGTTAGGAAAACCAGGGAAGAATTTAATAGAGGAGATGGAGCCTGAGCTGGACATTGAAAGGAGGGAGGGATTTCAACAGTACCAAGGTGAATAGATTCCAAGCCACCCTCTCATTTGTTTCTGTTTACAAAATCACTAAACATGTACTGTACGTAGAATTAAAAAACAATTTAAAAAATAGAACATCCAGGGGAAGGTAGGTGGCTCAGTGGGTGGAGAGGCAAGCCTTGAGACAGGAGGTTTGGGGTTAAAATCTGGTCTCAGATACTTCCTAGCTGTGTGACCGTGAATAAGGTCCTTAATCCCAATTGCCTAGTCCTTACCACTCTTCTGTCTTGAAAGCAATAGTCAGTATTGATTCTAAAGGTTTAAAAAAATAAATAAAGCATCATTCCTTCACATAACTATTGTTGTTCAGTCATATCCTACTACTTGTGATTCCATGGACACACCAATATTATCCAAGGATTTTCTTGGCAAAGATACCAGAGTGGTTGCCATTTCCTTCTCTAGTGGATTAAGGCAAATAGGGGTTAAGTGACTTGCCCAGGGTCAACTGTCTAATATGTGTCCAAGGCTAGATTTGAATTCAGGTCTTATTGACTCCATGTCTGAGTCTCTACTCTCCAAGTCGTTTAGATGCCTCTCACATAGTAGCAACTGGTTTTTATTTTTGGTCCTTTGGAAAACATATTGGCATGAGAATCAACTGACTAGTTTCTAGCTCCAGGTCTCCCACTGATTAGGTTGTATGAACTTGGTCAAGTTACAAAGCTCCTGGGTCTCGGTTTCCCAACTTTTAAATTTATTTATATATTAGCCATGCCAGCAGTTCTCAAAATGTGATCCTCAAGACCCTTTCATGAGATCCTTGAGGTTGAAACTATTCTATAATAATTTTAAGTTAAGAATAGTTTTCTTTAAAATTTAAATAATTTTCATCGTTTCTCATTTCTAATATGGTAAATGTCAAGAGATATCATCCATATGAAACTATTATCCACTTAAAATTTAATCCATGTAAAAACTATTGGGGGTTCTTAATAATTTTTAAGACTATAAAGGGGTTAGGGGACCCAAAAGTTTAAGAACCGCTGCTATATGAAAATAACAATATGTACAAGAGTTCGTTTCTTCATAGCCCCTGCACAGTTTGGAAAGGGCTTTCCTAATAATAACTTTGTGAGATAGGTAATGGCAAGTGGGTTTATCTCCATCCAACAGATGGAGAGCACTGTGCCAGGCATTGGCAGAAGGCAAAAAAAGATAATTAGGATACGACTTCTGCTTTGCAGAGTTTATGGTATGGAAGGGGGATAGAATTTTTGTCTTCAGTGCAGTGGCCCAAGTGTAAGATCTTAAGAGATGCACAAGATACCCTGTGAGTCAAAAGGGGGTCAGATGAGATGAACTCTAAGCTAGATTTCAGCTGAAGATTCTCTAAAAATACATAACAACCTTGGATGTTTTATTGAACTCGAAACTGTATTGACTCCAAATTGAGATAAGCAGAATCAACAAAACCTCTGACCAAGTAGAAACTAGTTCTGTTGCCTTTCTTTTCCTATTAAGTCATCAGATCCAAGTTTTCAGAGACTGAAGGTTTCAGAAGAAACTTTTATTGTTTCATTAGTTGTACTAATCTCCAGTTGGATGTAAGCCTTCCTGTATATATACTATATTAAAACTTCAATTGATTTTGATTGACAACTAGATTTTGGCAAGGACCATATAGTAATCACATGTATTGTTAACAATATCATCCGAGAGAGTTCTTCTTGCAACTTTAAATTCTAGAGGAGAGGTACAGATTTAAGGAAACTCTAAATTCGTTGGGTGGTCCTGAGATTGCTATCTTTAAGGCGCCATCTAGAACATTGGTTTGTTATTATTTAGTTCTTCAGTTGGGTCTGATTCTTCATGACCCCATGGACCATAGCAAGGAAGCATCTTCTGTCCCCCACTATCTCCCAATGCCTGTCCAAGCTCATGTTTGTCATGCTTCCATGACCCTATCTATATAACTCATGCTTTGTTGTCCCCTTTTCCTTTTGACTTCAGTCTTTTCCAGTTATCAAAGTCTTTTCCAATGAGTCCTATTTTCCCATAATAATGTGGTCAAAGCATTTAAGCTTCAGTTTTAGTATTTTTCCTTCTAATGAAAGTTCTTCTCAAAAATGTGGTTCTGGATACAGTGATATTTTGTAAATTCTATCTGAAGGATGGAGATAATGGAGAAAACTCCAGGAAAGGAAGAGATTTGAGGTATTGTAAAGCTATCATGAAGCTTAGGGGATAGAGTCTTGACCCAGAGTCAGAAAGATTCATCTTCATGAGTTCAAATCCAGCCTAAGACAATTTCTAACTGTGTGACTTCAAGTAATCCTTTTTGCCTCAGTTTCTTCATCTGTAAAATAAGCTGGAGAAGGAAATGGCAAACTAGTATCTTTTCCAAGAAAACCCCAAATGGGATCATGAAGAGTTGGACAGGACTAAAACAATTGAACAGGAAATAGTGAGTGATCGATAAAATTTGAAAAGGCTTTGTGTATACATGTCTCTGGTGTATGTGTGTGTGTGTGTGTGTGTGTGTGTGTGCGCGTGCGTGTGCACCCAGTTCAGTGGTACAGTAGATAAAGACTTAGTGTCAGGGAGACCTGAATTCAAATACAGCTTCAGACACTGGGCAAACCATTTAACCTCTGCCTTCCTTGATTTTCTTATCTACAAAATAGGGATAATAATAGCATCTCCAGTTTCATAAACTTATTGTGCTTTCAAATGAGCTGGAGAAGGAAATGGCAAACCACTCAGTATCTTCACCAAGAAAACCTCAAATGGGATCACGAAGAGTTGGATATGGCTGAAACAACTGAGCAACAACAACAAATATCCTAACATAACCAAATGGGTGAGGGGAGGGAGAGAGTGTATATATTGAGAGAGGAGGGGAAAGAGAGAAAGAGAGGAAGGGGAAAGGGAGGGAGAGAGATGGAGAGGAGAGATAGAGAGAGGAAGACAGAAATAGAAAGGGGGAGGGATGGAAAGAGAGAAAGAGAAAAAGAAAGACCTTGTGTTCTGCAAACCCTCATATCTATGGCAAAAATACTTGTTTTTCATTCTTTCTTTTACTCTATTTTTTATTATATGTAAATATGTATTTATTTAAGCAGTTGTGGAGGTGGCTTGTGCATGACATATTTTACTGAGGAAAAGGACTCTGTTCCTGAAGCCATAATTATGAGGAGCCAGAAGCTCTTCAGGGGCATCCATGTGCAATGGTAAAAAGATTCCTGTGTTGGTGTTAGAAGATCCAATTTTAATTTTTACCTCCGATATGTATTATTTGTATGATTTCAGGCCAATCTCATAAGCTCTCTGAGTCTCAGTGTTCTCATTTGTAAAACAGGATTTTTCCCGTCTCCCCAAGCTGTTGTAGGGAAAATGTTATGGTACCATTGAAATATGAGATATTCTTAGTAGTCTAAGAGTTCTGTCAAGTAAGGAGCTTAACTTTGATTTCAGAGCCTCCTCCTGAGTTTGACCTGGGATAAAGCTTAGGGTGTGAGGCTGAGGCCTGCTATTTCCCTTCTATCAACACTATATTTGTCTCATTTTGCAAATTAAAATGCCTTGCAATTCTAATAAGTTAGTGGACTGCAAGTTTGCTGTGAGTAAACATGATACTTTCATCTTTTGATGCATCTAGGTACTCTCATCTATGATATTGCTCTCTTCATTATTGCTGACCACAACTCATCTATTTCTGTCCATCCTGTGTGACTTTCATGCATGTCCTTCCATAGCTCTGCCATAGGGGGTCCATCCAGCATGCTAGTTTTTCCACAAGCTCTCTTGACATTGCCAGGATACCAGTGGAGTCCTCTGACTGACCACCACTTATCTTCCCATCAGTTATCCTTTGTTCTTCCTACATTACTGGCTTGGCCTTTTCCTGGTCATACATTTGTCTGATGTATCCCTTATAGTGCACCTTCTATGCTATTCTATCTATGCTGCATTCTGCTTTAGCTCACCCTCCATCTTTCCATTACCTTCAACTTGAATTCTTCAGAGATGGTGGTATTCCTGACCTACAGTCATATACCACCCTTTGAAGGGTATCAGTATGAACAAGATACACCTTTGCTTCAGGAAAAGAAAAAGGAAAACTTTGGGGATGGTAAAATAATGTTGCATTTTTCCAAAGTTAGTCCAGTCTAATTTCCTCGTCTTCTTTAATACTGTTCCCAGTTCATCTTCCATCTTCTGCCATACATATCTATGTATATATTACACACACAGTGCATATATGTATGATAAATATGTATATGTGTGTAGATACATACACACAAAAACGAATGGACCAGTCTTATAAGTTAACCATAGAATTGAATATCATAGTCTGGACAGTAGACATTTTCTTCACTTGTTTTTTTTTTTTTTCCCTGTGGATTATTAGGTTGAATCCTTTAGAGTGGTGATGCATCTCATTTAAAAGATCCTGTAATATTCTGGGACTTATTACAATTAACACAACTTTATTTGCAGAAAAGAGCATCTGGAAGATGCCACTACTATAGAAAATTTATCTTCAGTTTAGATTCTAATGCTCTGTGTTGGAGGCAAGCCCATTTGAAGAGCCTACATTTCCCTGCTCTATACCCCACTTGATATTAGTTATCAAAGGTTTACTGAACAAAGTTTTTCCTAAAGGAATCTTACTTAATTGGGACATATGCATTGGAGACCTCATGGAGGAGAGATCTGTTCTATCAAATACACATATTTCATGGCCATCAAACAGTAAGCATAGCAAGATCTTGAATTCTTTGCATCTTTCAGACCACTATGTGAATTGCAAAAGCCTTCTTGTTCTTTTCTCCTGCCTTCTTCAAGGATGACTTTAATATTTGTTTTCCTAAAGTTTTGGTAAAAATGTGAAAGAGGCATCAAGGTGAGAAGTTGTCGATATTCTCTTGGTCCCCTTTTTGGGGAGTAAGAATAATGTTTCAGATTCCCCCCCACACACACACATTTTTCATATCTTCCCATTTTTCAGCTACTTTGAGAATTACCATCAATAATCTCAAAATTATGTTGGCTTCAAAAAAGATTTCTTTGTATCCTGGGACTGGTCCAACTGATTTTTCCATCATTGGTTGTTTTTTTTTTTTTTTTTTCCATTATCATGTCTGCTTTCTCTTACAATGTCACATCTGGAACTGTGATGCTAGAATCCAAATGTGTCAGCTCCACTGTCCTTGATAGTAACAAGAATTTGATAGAAGCATTTTTGCAAATTTTTCCATCATCTGTTTGTTGATGTCCTTCCAGATTCTTTCATAAGTGCCCTCAGGATGACTTTGCTTAGTTGTACCTCTTGCCAAACTTTCTTTTAAATGGTTTTTCCCTTCACTATTCATCATTTTGTATTGCTAGTACTTAGCAAAGTACTGGCATACAGAACTAAATAAATGCTTGTTGACTGACTATTATGTGAGGCCTTACTGCATACAGTCTTCTTTCATTCTTTAAGATTTTACAAACAAATTTATATTTTAAACTGACATTTTTCAGAGCTATCATATCCTCCTGCTTTGCAAGGGAATGAAGTATATTTTGGCTAAGTCATTTTTTAGTCCCTGTTTATCTCCTCATTATGGCAATTGATTTTATTGATTAAACTTCTTTCTGTAGTAAATAGCTATAATTTATGTCAATATTCTTCTCTCCTTCAATTTCCTATTTTTTAAGGCATTACTAACTAGTTTAAATGAGCCAGGTTGGAGTTTGTATTGCATGCCCTATCTTTTTTCTCATTTTTTTGTTTTTTAAGCTTTGTATTAGTTTTGATTTTGCTCTATTTGGTGGTCTGACTTTACACAGAAAGCCGATTTGAACCTAAGCCTTCTTGACTCCAAACCTGTCACTGTGCCCCCTTCCATTAATATACTATTAATTTTTTTGGTAATTTCTTAGGCATTTGCCACATCCTGACTCTTCTCTTGAGGAAAGTGTTTATTTTACAGAGCATAGGCATGAAGCTTCTCGGTAGTCTACAAGCTTTTACCCTCTCTTGTTTCTTACTTTTGATCTACTTTTTCCAGAATATTTTTGAGTATCATCTCTTATGCTCACCTTTTTATTGAGGTCATTAAGTATTGAAGTATATGTTGATTTCATCTGGAGGATTTTTACCAAGTTCTTTGTATAAGTTCTCTACCTCAGAAGTTGGCACATAAGCATGTTGATATTTCTGTAAATGCTTATCATGACTACTGGGATACAAGATAACAAAACATCCCATGAAATGATATTTCTTGTTGCTTCTGATTGCAAGATAAAACAGCCTTGCCAATTCATTTATTCATTTCTGTTGAGACTGTGAACCATCCTTCCACCTGTGTTCCATTTTTGACTTCATTTCATTTCTAGAGAAAATATCAATATTGATAGGTTTCAGTTTCTTCAGCAGTATGGTCTAATTGGTCCCCAAATAAAGATCTCATGGGGCAGCTAGGTGGCTCAGTTCTAAAATGAACCAGACATTTACATTCCAATTTTTCTGAGGATTGTTCTACTTTGGTATTTTCATTTGGATTTTTGGCCAAGTCCCATCCTGTTACGAAGAATGAAACTTCATTAGTATGAGTGCAACTTGTTAAACCAGAATGATTTATTTTTAATGTTGGTTTTAAAATATTTTTATTTCTTTAAATATTTTAGTATATATTTATTATATAATTAGATATAATTAATAATAATATAAACTATTAAAATATTTCTATTTCTTTAAAAACTGATAATCTTGAATTACCTTAAGTGAAATGTTAAGCCCATTTTGTCTCTTTGGTGAATTAGATCTTTAATACTTGGGTAAAAAGACATAACACCTATCTTTTTTTTTTAATGCATTAATGCCTGTTTTGACCACCTCACTTCCAGTAAATTGATGTTTGAACAAATTGTTTGTCCTATGATTATGATGATGTTTGAATAAATTGTTCCCTTTGATTATCATGGATGACAATTTTTTAAAAAATTGTGGGACCAGGAGTTGGAAGATCCTGGGTTTGAATTTGACCTCTGACACTGAGTAATTGTGTGATCCCTGGCAAGTCACCTAACCCCTGTTGCCCAGCTCTTACCTCTCTTTTGCCTTCGAACCAATACATGGTATTGATTCTAAAATGGAAGCTAAGGATTATTAATTTTTTTTTTAACTAACATAGCCCTGCCTTAGAGTCCTGTAGCAGTCTCTGGTATAGACTCGGTAAGGTTTTATGGTATGTTCCCTGGGATTTATCCTCATCCAGTAGAAGCCACCTTCAGGGCATTCCTGTCCCCAATCTTAGCATGATATTGCCCTGATAGGCTGAAAATGGACTAAGGGTTTCACATAAGTCATGCTTTCTTCGAATGTCAGCTCTTTCCTAGTTTAAAGCCTCCATAGAGTTGGGAGTATGTGAATCCAGCAAATGGAGGTGAAATAAGACTCTCGAAAAACAGCTCTGGAACTTTAAAAAATAAAATAAAAAAGAGCCAAGCCCTCGGCACTGGCCTGGCCGGGAGAGTTTGGCCAAGGCGGCTGGCCGGCTTCAGTGGCTTGAGCTAGTGCTCGCGGGAAGGTGTGATCCACTTGGCCTGACACATGCCAGTTTGTCGACAAAGGAACATTTCATGGGCTGAGCCCTCTGGCGAGTTTAGCATCCCAACGTGTGCTTTCAAACACATTTTGGCTTCGTTTGGATTCCTCTTGGAAAAAGCAAAACAAAACAAAATGGAAAACCAACAACTAACAGGTAATGGAACTCATTCCAATCAGAAATCCTGGGTTGAGAGGAAGGGAAAGATTGGTAACTGTGCAAGAAAATTCAAAACGGTTGCGTGCCCCAGCCCCCACAGCTGGAGCCAGGCCATATCGCACATCTGCATTAATCCTGGGGCTGCTTTTCACAGTAGCCTCTGAGGGGAAGGGCCTTATTTTGGATGCTCTCAATTTGTAGAACAGTGCCAGGGGAAACCCAGCTCCATTCAGTGGCCCTGTTTGGTGAATACAAAATAGTTACACCCTCCTCTGCAGTTTCTACAGTTACTGTGAGCCTGCCAGAGAGAAGTGGTCGGCTCTAAAAACCACTGAAGAAAATGGCCTTCAATATAATTTTGAAAAGCCTCTAAAAAGGCCAATACTTATAAGGAAATTGGATAAATATCTCCATAAGGTTCCTGATTGACCAAAAAGATCTTTAGCAGCAATAAAGAGAGGCTTAGAAATGAGGGTAGCTAGCTAGGCGGTACGGTGGATACAGTACCAGACCTGGAGTCAGGAAGAGTTACCTTCCCAAGTTCAAATCTGGCCTCCTATGCTTACCAGCTGTGTGACCTTGGGCAAGTCCCTTTGCCCTGTTTTCCTTAGTTTCTTATCTGTAAAATGAGCTGGAGAAGGAATTGGCAAACCACTCTAGTGTCTTTTGTCAAGGAAACTCCACATGGGGTCACAGAAGTAACTGAACAACAAAGAAATGAGAAGACAAAGCAATGGGGCAAGGAAAGTCCTTCAGTTCCTCCAATATCTATGGGTTTGAAGAATTTGGTAAGTCTCTACCATCAGCAATATAAAGACCCTCCCAAACAAAAATGTCAGAAAAAAAATTTCCTTATAAATACAATGAACACATCTCCTAGTAAAGGAGGGGACCGTCTACAGTGTTCAAGACTACATGATTGTCTTTTCTCCATCTTCCTCTATTTAGTCAAGGCTTTGGACATTTCACAAGCTGAATGTGTAGTCCAAATGCAGAAAATATGGCAGACAGCTGTATGTAGCTCAAACAATCATTTGCATACAAAATCTCCTTTTATTGTTGTACTATAATCCTCTTACATAAATGTCATTAAAACGTTTAAAACTGGCCTTTACTGGCTCGGGTTTTCATTTTCTCCTTGAGTGTCTCTTTAACTTAACTCCAAATAATATGTTTTTTCCCTTGATGTTTTTCTCTTCCCTTCCACTATCGCAACCCCCCTTTCCCTGAACTTGGCTACAAGAAATGTAGCAGGAATGTGAGGATTCATTCACCCCCAAAACTCTTAGGGTTGTCACACCCCAGTGGCATGGTATGTCCTTTTGGGTACCAGATGTTGTGTCGTGGGGGAGGAGGCACTAATGACAACCAAATTTCCTTTTTCCTCCTGGTAGCAGCCACTTTTGAGGACCTCCCTGAAAACAGTCCCTTTCTGCCCACTCACTATCTCTGTCTCTTTTCCTAAGGGGTCCTCTCACCCTTATTCCTTAACCCCATATATGTTTTGCGTAAGTACATGCAGATACGTTTTCTAAGGGATGCTGGTGAGGCAGTGCTCAAAATTTAAAGCTTATTCATTATAAGAAGAAAAAGAATGATATTGTGGATAGAGCACTAGAATTGGAGTTATGAAGTTCTGGATTCAAATTCCCCTGCAGACAACTACTGGCAAATTGCCCTTTGAACTCCAGGTTTCCTCAGGTATAAAATGGGAATAAAACAGCATCCACTCCAAAGAGCTATTGTTAGGATCAAATAAATGCATATAATCTGCAAGGCAGTTAAGTGGTGAAGTAAATAGGGCCTGGAGTCAGGAAGACTCATCTTCCTGAATTCAAATCTGGCCTCAGACACTTACTAGCTGTATGATCCTGGACAGGTCATTTAACCCTGTTTGCCTCAGTTTCCTTATCTGTAAAACGAACTGGAGAAGAAAAATGGGAAAACCATTCCACTATCTGCCATGAAAACCCCAAATGGGATCACAAAGAGTTGTACAAAACTGAATAACAAAGAGTCTACAAAGTTCATTGTGAACTATAAAGCCACCACATAAATATCAACTATTTACATGGTTTAGAAAATGATTCACACTACAAGTACAGAACTTAGAATTCAGTGTGGCCACAACTCCCCCAAAGTGGCTTTGCCCTTTGCCGTTTGCTTGTATTACCTTTACTTGCTTACACCAATTTTTGTGTGGTTCAAGTAGTTATATCTGCTTGTGGGTACCAATGGACTTCTCTGTTTTTTTGAGGATGATGCAGAATTCCTTTCTTCAGGGTTTAAGGCTTGGGCTTCTTTGGCTCCATAATATTTCTTTATTATAAGTGGGGATTTTTGTTTTGTTTACTCACCTTTTTCCAACTTCATTTCCTGACTTGGGTCTTTGAGACTTTTTTTGGTTCTGATTTCTATTATCTGGGGCTCCTGTTACTGCGTATTATTGTTCACTGTGTTCTTTAAGTACCTCCCATGGTTCAAGCCAACATTTAGCTTAATCTGATTCTGGGTGTGCCCTGATTTTCCCCTTCCTAACCTGAGACTTCAGATTCCTGAAGTCTCAGGTTAGGAAGGGTCAAAACAATTCAACTGTAAACTTCAGATGTTCCTGGATAGACCTTGCCTCCCATTTTCCTTCCCATGGCTAAAGGTTTCTCTGAGTTGTCCCTGTTCTGGGAACTGGAAGGCTTCTGTGCCCTGAGCTCCCAAGCTGGGCATTAATGGCTAGATCTCTTTCCTACTTCCCACAGACGTCTGGTTATCTCTTTGTGTGAACCTGGGCTAGCAGTGCCCTTGTAGTGTGTTGAATTTCCTGATCAAAACTCAATCTGGTGCTTTTTTTTTTTTTTCATCAGATGGTCTCTCCTGTTCCTATTCAGCCTGCCATTTTGAAGAGAGTTCTTATCTTTTTTTCCCCTGCCATCAGAAATATCCTCTAAGCTGGGTGAGGGAGATGAAGGTTCACTTGTGAATTTCTATGTCAACTCTCCCCATCCCCATCTCCCACACAGTAAAGAATATATTGGCAATTCAACAGAGAAAAAAAAATAAAGCTTTAGAAGATTTGGAAGGGGTTGGTTTTTTCTTTACATTTCGACATAAAATGGAGAGGGAGGAGGCAGAAATGAAACTGCAATAAAATTCTGAAAGAGAATTAGAGAACTGGGAAGTCTTGAAATATAATGAAACAACCACCTAAACAAATCTATCCTTCAAACTTGCCAGTGAGAAAGGGGCATCTCAGAAAGTATAGTTTTTGACTCCAGAGATGAAAAATTCAGGTGGTCCTCTTGAACTTTTTACCCCAACTCCTTGAAATTCAGTTATACATCTGTGATGCCTGCTAGGAAGCTCATGGTAGACAGGTATTCCTGGGTGGAGCAAAAAGATATTTAATGATCTGGCTGGGACCAGAAATAAGAGCCTGGGGGAAAGGGCAGAAAAGGGTGTGCCTGAACATTCCAGACTCTCCAAACATATTTCAATAATATAGAGAACTTTAGTATATAGGTCCAAAGAGTAAGCAAAGGGAGAGTCTTGCTTAAGGACTACTTATGGCCTGGTTTTTCTGTTTCAGCCATCAGAACAATCAGTTATTTTCTGCCAGACAAGGCTGTTATTGAAGTGAGCGTATGCTTGGGGGCATGCATGTAAGTATATGCCCTTGCATGTGGGTAAGTAAGTGGAGGGGAGGTAGGGGCGGGTGGGAAGGTTGTGTGGAGATGCCATTGTGTGTGAGGGGGAGTATGGATTTTATTTACAGTTTTAAGTAAAGAAGGATACCTTTTCTTGAGTGAAATGATAGTGGCTATCTAGAAAGCCTGTCAATAAAGTTCTAGAGATCCATAGTGCTGAGTTACAGAGCTGGAATGTAGGGTTCATAATTCCCCCTGTGGCTATAAAAGGGTGATAACAGCTCATGGTTATTACTGCTGTGATAAGCTGTTGTTGTGATGACTCAAAGGACTCTGAGCCAGTCAAGGCAATCAGATGTCTTCCGAGGCTCTGCTCTTCTGAGCTCTGTTCCAGTCCTTCCCCAAACCTACTCTAGATTTGTTTCTACAGTAGTGCCAAAGAGCCCCTCCATTCTCCAGGGACCCAGCCTTGGAGATTGGCTTTACTCCCATGCAGCTCTCTCCTGGAAAGCAGCTCTTCGACTAACTTGTATTGTGTGCCTCAAAATTAGTTACTTGTTCTCCTCTAATATTTAACTTATTATGATGTATGTTTTCTTTCCTAACACCGGTGAGGCATTTCAGCAAAGGGCATTGTTTGAGAAAAAAAAACCACAAATAAAATGATGTGAAACTAAGCCCTGGAAGTTGTCTAAGAACTGCATTGCCAGGGCATCCCTTGGTCCCATGCACCCTAAGAAACATCTACATATCAGTAAACTTGCCTGGGAAGCTTATCTGTAGAAATGATTCAGGCATCTGGAGTTGCTGAGGGTGACAAAGCTTTGCTTCCCTCAGCAAAGAATGGTCTTTGGGACCTGAAATAAGCAGTTTCATTTGGGAAGCCACAAACTGAGGGATCCAGGGATGAAGATTTTCCCAACTATTGAATGTGAGATATCTTGGGAATTTTGGAGAGGCCAGATAATGGCCAAACGAAAGCCTATTTCTGAGTTCCTTGCTTGCAGAAGCTAAAAGAGATCATCTTTTTTGAAGTAAGAGACCCACATTTTCCTTCCTTCACCATCCTTCTCCCCTCCTATCCCACGCTTCTCTCAGTTTTAACTTTAAGACCATAGATTTACACCACAGTAAAGTGATAATAACGTGGGATAGTGTGGGGATTAAAAAAAATGTTTATCCTTATTTTATTTTCAATAATAAATTTACACATAAGTTTTCCAAAGTTACATGATTCATGTTGTCTCCCTCCCCTCTTCCCTACCCCGTCCCAGAGTTGACAAGGAATTCCACTGGATTATACAAGTATTATCAACTCAAAACATATTTCCATATTATTCATTTTGGTAAGCGAATAATCTTATAAAACCAAAACTCCACATCATATACCCAAATAAACAAGTGGTAAATCATGTTTTCATCTGCATTTCTATTCCAACAGTTCTTTCTCTAGATGCGGATAATTCTTTTCCATAAGTTCCTTAGAATTGTCCTGGGTCATCATCGTATTGCTGGTAGTAGCAAAGTCTGTCACATTTGATCATCCCACAGTGTAAGGATTTTTAACCTTGGGGTCTGTTGTGCAATTGTTTTTCAGTCATGTCTGACTCTTTGTGACCCCATTTGGGATTTTCTTGGCAAAGATACTGGAATGGTTTGTAATTTCCTTCTCTAGCTCATTTTAAAAATGAGAAAACTAAGGCAAAGAGTTAAGTGATTTGCCCAGGGTCACCTAGCTAAATGTCTGAGACTGGATTTGAACTCATGAAGATGAGGTTTCCCGACTCCAGACATGGCTCGCTATTCACTATGCCACCTAGCTGACCCATACCTTGGAGGGCTACCGCCCACCCCAAAAGTCTATGGATAGATTTCAAGGAGCTCTTAAACTTAGAACATTTTGATAATTTGATTTCAATATAATTGTTTTCTTTTCTAATTCTCTGTATTTTATTCGTTTAAAACTTTTGTGTGTGTGTTGGGATCTGGGTGGGGGGATATAAAGGAAAGAAACTGTGTCTTCCTATCTCTTCCTGGTTGAAAGTATGACGGTCACTTATAAGATTCCCCAAACTGCCCAGCACAGAAATATTGACCTGCTCTGTTTCCAATCTGGGCCAGTTTGTCCCTGCTTAGGTAGCAACCACTCTTCCACCTGGAGGCTTACCGTATTGGTGCCAGACATTGCAGATACTCAATTAGCTTTAGCCTGATTTCAGTTCAGAATTCAAGCTCAAGAAATAATTAATAGCCACAGTCTCAAGCTCAAGAGATAATTAATAGCCACAGTCTCCCCAAAGATCTAGGATTACGGTCCTATGCCACCATGACTAGCCTAAAGAGATTATTCTGAAAAGGTATGAATAGGCTGTACCAGAATTCACTCCTAGTAAATTAAAATGACTTTTACTAACTTTATGACCTTGAGCAAATCATTTAGGCTCAGTCTGAGGACCAGGTGATTATCCATGACTACAGATTGCTAAAGATACGCCACTCAAGACATATTTTATAATCTTTAGGGATGTGGTAATGGAAAATATTTTGGCAACCTTGAAGTACTATATATATGTAAGTTGTTAAAAGTGCCCCATAAGTGTCAGCAATTAATTAAAATAATGGGTGGTTTATTTTTTTTTATTAAAAATGAGAGGATGGGCCATCCCAGGTGAACTTATTTTCTTTTAAATGTAAATTTTAAATCAAAGATGCCTTTGATTTAAGTGTAATGATCCAAAGTAGACTTCAGGCTTATCTTTCCACTAAAAGTCAAGAATTTTTAATTAGGAAGGACTTTAAAGTTTAGTGAATTAATTAATAGTTATTGTCCAAAGCTAAAGGGGTGAATGCAGGTATTGTATATAATACTTTTTCTTGTTAGTATGTTAAATTTTGTCAGAATAGTCTAAGGGAAAACTCTAGGCTGTGAGAGATCATCATTCTCAGCCATTTGTAGTTCTTCTTCTATCATTATTACCTCTATCTCTCCCAGTTCCACCAACTCTTTCTGGTATCCCAAGTTGGAACAGCCCTCTCCACCCTTGCAACTTGTAGGAGGAGCCATGCATCCCTACCAGGAGTGGGGAATCCTTTTCTCTTGAGTTGAAGATTTTTTTAGTTGAGATTTTTCAACTTCTATAAAGGAAACTAAGAGAAACATATAAAGTCAAAGAAATGGATGAATTGAGAAAGATAGGATTTTTAATTTTGTTTTTAAATGCTAAGAACTGCAGATAGAATTACTGTCAGATTCAATTTGGTTGGATTGGCTTTGTGGTGCTCTTTTAGGACAGCCGTTATTGTTCTACTTTTCTTTCTTGACTTTAGCTGAACGTGTCTGACTCTTAGCCCTAGGTAGATTAGGTTTGGTATCATTGGGGAGATGGTTGGTGGGACCTGAAGGTCCAAACACAGGCCTAATCTTTTTGCTTGAATTAGGCCTGTGTTTGGACCTTCAGGTCAACGTCTCTTGTCCTGGATGGTTTTGTATATCATAATGAATCCATTCTCTCTGTTGTTGTTGTTGTTTTTTTTTTAAACCCTTGCCTTCTGTCTTAGAATCAATATTATGTTTGGTTCTAAGGCAGAAGAGTAAGGGCTAAGCAATGGGGGTTAAGTGACTTGCCCAGGGTCTCACACCTAGGAAATATTAGAGGCCAGATTTGAACCCAGGATCTCCCATCTCTGGACCTGGTTCTACATCCATTCTCGGTACTTGCAAGTTCTGTCCTTGTGCCTCACTATTGGGTAAAGAAGAAGATGCTGCCCTACCTGACTTCAAGAAGTTGTCTTTATGTTTTTAGGTCATCTTCTAGCAACTTTACAGTTACCTTCTTCTCCTCTTCTGAACATCTCTTTAAATCACCCATGCTACCTGCAACCCATTTCTTATGACCAGTTTTCAGAAAACATATCCATCAAATAGTTGTGAAGATTGACTGGCTTTGCCCCTGTAAAATGGTAGACTTGGTCACATTTTCTAGCTTTGAGCAAGTCCCATCACACAGAGTATTTCAGGGAGACATCTTCACACTGTGGAGCTGGGATTACAAACCCCATGAGAACTGGGGCACGCTGCTGACCAGTAGCTCCAGCAACATGAGCAGCTTGAGCATAAAGGTTTCTTTGTTTCATGTACAATGGACAGCTTTAACCTGTGGTTCCCGGCATTACGTGAGCGTATAGCTCTGAAGACCTTTTAAAAAGTATTACAGAAATAATTGTTGTTACTACTACTACTAGTACTACTACTACTACTACTAGTACTACTACTACTACTACTACCATTACTAAAGTCACCTAGCAATGGGACTTTCTACCTCTTTACAACTGGAAAATTCTCTACTACTATCCTAGCTGCACTCACTCCAATGTTTTCTCTGCTGAAAAAAAAAAAGGACACCAAGGGGATAGTTTTATGGTTCTGTAGGATGATCAGTGTGTGCCTTTCTCTTGGCTAAGCAAGCCTAATTTTTATATCTTCTGCTCAGATTCTTGGCTTCAAGACTACCAGCAATTACCGAAAATAGTCCTTGGGGAAGCTGGGTGGACCAGTGGTTAGAGAGCCAGCTCTAGAGGTCTTGGGTTCAAATGTGACCTCAAACACTTCTAGCTGAATGACCATGGGCAAGTTCTAATCACCTTGCCCTTGCCATTCTTGGGCCTTGGAGCTAATACTTCAAAATGATTCTAAGACAGAAGGTAAGGGTTTTAGAAAGAAAATTGTCCTTCACCAAAATTCAGCTTCAAGCTTACTAAAAAAATAAGTATCTAAACTAATTTAGGCCCCTTCTCCCTATACCTTGTCTGTTTTCTTTGATCCTGCCTCCTTTTTTTCCTGTTTCCAATTCTGAGTCCATTGTTGGATGGATCACTGGACTCTTGTTTCCTACCTGAGGGAGGGCTTTAGTTATCCATTAATTTGCAGAGTCACAGTGACCATTATACTCTGGGTACAGTGAATAGTCAGGACTTTTTTAGTTCAGGTCACCAGCTAAAACCATTTCTCTAGATTCTTTTTTTAAAAGACTGATTCTATATGCCTAATCAGGATAATCAAGTCACTCTGGTATTTTTTGTATGTATAAATTTATAATTCTACATTTAAAATGGAGTCCAAGGAAGGACCCAGACTAGGTTCTGGCTGGTAGTTTCTTATGGTAGCATAGTATTTTTCAAGCATGTTAGGTTTTAATAATGTGATTTGAAAGAAAGCTGTTTAGGTCTTTTGTTATGGCTACAGAAATAATAAAAACTTATGATTTCATTGATGCAAGGAGTATCCTGAAAGGAAATACCCTCTACCAATGGATACCAGTAACTACTTTGCAATTTTTAATTTTGAGCATTTCTTGGTTCAGGAAGAGGTGAAGAGGCTTGTCCAGAATTACACAGAGAATAAGTGTCAAAGGCCCAGGATGTTCATATTTTTGAGACTGACTACCCTATACCACCTCTCATTATAGTTTTAAAAAAATTTTAAGTTAATTGTTTTCAATTAAAAATCTCTCTTCCCTCCTAACCCACCCCTGAAAAAGAAAAAGGAAATCCCTGTAAAAACTATGCATAATTTAAGTGAAAGAAATTTTCGCATTGGCCATGTCCAAATATATCTGTACCTCGTTCTGCTCCACTAAACCCACACTTCACCTCTCCCAGGGTTCTCAAGTGTCTGAGAGCGCTGGAAGTGGGGTCTCTCTTCTCTGCCACTGGCTAACCCCTCTCCCCCCTTTTAAGGACCCAATGACTAGCACCCTGATTCCATTTAATAGTTTACCATCAGATTAGCTTTTGCAAATGAATATTTATTTCAAAGATATAACATCTTTAAACATATAAACCAATAATCCCCCAAACCTCAGGGACACTTTTTTTTTCAATAAAGAAAAATCTGTTTTTATTTCAAACATGTGGAAAACACTTATAAAGAATGAAAAAAAAGTGCAAAAAAGGAGTCCTCAACACAGCTCAAAGACCACAAATATTATATATGAAAATAAATACAACTCTCAGTTATTTAAAATGGATACTCCCTCCTACACTCCCACAGTCTCCAGGAAGGAGACTGGGATTAGGCTCCCAGCAAAACTCAGTTCCTCAGAGTTCTGTGATCATGAGCATGCCATTTAACCTCTGCCTGCCTCAGTTTCCCCATTTATAAATTGGGGATACTAATAGCACTTGCCCTTCAGGGTTCTGGAGAATTGGAGTGTCATGATCATACCAGTGCTTGATAGTTGGCCAATATAAGAGGCACAGGACAGTAGTCAGGCAGAACAGCTGGAAGCTGCTGCCATCCCCAGATCTCTATAGTATGAACAGCAATGTCAGTAAGTTGGTCTGGTCTGGGTAGGACCACCCGCAGCCATTTATCTCAGCAGTGAGTGTCTAGAAGCGAGAAGTGGGCCATATGGAGCAATAACATCAGTCAGTGACATTTGGAACTTTTAAACATGCCATTTAGGTGATAGGGCAGAAGCTCAGAACCATTGTTCTATTGAAAAAACAACCCGAGTTATTTCTGAAAAGCCTTTCGATCTCAGATCACCCTTCCTGGAACTCAGCCCCTTCTCCAAGGGAAAGTGCCGAGTCCAGCCACACAGCCCAGAAGATACCCAAGGGAGGAAAGTACAAAAGGCAATGCCCTCTTGGCAATGCCTTCTTTCAAAATGGTGCCCAAGAAGACACAAAGATACATCCATGTAAGAGAAACTCTCTGGGAAGACCAGACAAAGAAATCATTTCTTCTTGAAGTTTGGGGACTTAGCAGGATCTGATTTTTACTTTGCCACTAACCAAAGGTAAAAAGGTTGTGTTCAGACTAATTGTTCACTAGAAACAGTCACCACCCTTTCTCCTCTTCCAGTATCTCAGCTGCATGCGGCCTCTATACCCCAGCAATGATGGCGTAATGAATGGCTATTCGATTTACCTGCTTTCACCTCCACTCTTGTCCCTAGCTATTATGCTAACCTGTTCATCATTCAGGTCTGAATCTGGCTTCTCTTTTGGAATGTGTCTCACAAATCTCATTGACTCATGCTCCCACCCAGGATTTTCCCTGAAAATAGCTATATCTTGTCCTGTTGATGACTCTTCTTTTGGGGAGCCACATGGATATGTTGGCTTCCCTCTAGATCCCAGTCTCTGTCCTAACTACTAGTCTGTAGCTCCAAATCTCAAAGAATGTCTCTGTATCATTCCATGTTTCCATCAGACTCTGGTTCCCTTTAGGGGTGGTAATGATGCACCTGCCTCTGTCCCTGGGAAATCACATCTTTCCTGCATCTGAATTCCAATCATTGACACTTCTTGTCTTTATCTTCTCCTTTAAAGCCCAAGGACATAATTTACAGAACATGTCCAGGCAGACCAACTGCATTCTCCCCCATATTAAAGAATTTGTAGTACCTGCAGATTATACTTGTTTGTCTTCTGTACTGGCATTCTGTCCCTTATTGGAAGTCACACAGGTGACAACCTTATTCACCAACACCAGGACATTGCCACTTTTGTATTCTTGATCAATAAGCCCTTAAAATTGGGGGCAGGGAGATGGTTCAGTGGATTGAGAAATGTCTGACCTCAGACACTTCCCAGCTGTGTGACCTCAAGCACGTCACTAAACCCCATTGCCTAGCCCTTACTGTTCTTCTGCCTTGGAACCAATACACAGTGTTGATTCTAAGACAGAAGAGAAGGGTGTTTTTTGAAATAAGCACTTAAAGTTTACAAAAAAGTACATAGAATAGAAAAAAGGAGCTCATATATCTGTGGACAGTGAGCAGTAAAATAGTTATAGCCCATCTTCCAATTAGTGCAATTGTCCTTCTTGCTCCCACCTCAAAGGAGTTCAGTCATAGTCCCAGCAAAACTTGTAGCACCAATGAGTCAAATCTAGTTTTTGCAATACTAGCCTCAGAGCCACTGTATTGTCAACTGCTCTCCTTCCTTCTGGGGTCCAGGATCTGCTGTTTTTGTCCCACCTGTCAGCTACTGTTGCCATCTCCCAGCATAACTCCTTAACTGTGCTGTTTCCTCAAGTCCCAGTTTGGTTTCTTTACATCCTAGTGCTCACTCAGAAACCTCTGCTTCTGTCACCACCAAATTCTGTCCCTCATTGTCATGCAGCATAGAAGCCCCTCTTCCTCTCTCCTATGGCATGTGTTCCTTGGGTTTGAGGCATCAAAAGAAAAAACTACTTGGTTTCTTTTGGAGCTGCCCACTTCCATGGTATCTTCCATCTATGAATCATGCCCTCTTTCTTCTTCAGCAAAGCTGGTTGCTACCTCCTCAGTATATCCGGTGCAATCCTCTGCCCAGAGAGAAATCAGATATTTTCAGTTTGCTCCTATGTATAACCCAATATTATACTATACAATATATTACATTGTATAGTATAATATACAATATTATACATGACCTTGGCTACATCCACCACAATCCAAGTCATCACTAGTTGTGTAAGAAGGAAATTTTAGGTATTATAGATATATATTTAAAGTGTGGCCGCCAGGAATTTACGATTCAGGTTGATTCCGTAATTAAATCAGACCCAAGTCAGCATCGGGTTGAGGAGTTTATTTACAATCTGGTAGGTAAAAAGTAGGAATAAAGAGAAAGGGAGAGGCTAGTCCAGGCCAAAGGCCTGGATGGAGAGAGAAGGTTAAAAGGCTAAATAAATGAAGCTGTAAGCCACAAGGCCCAGCAGCCAGATAGGCAGAGTTTTAGAATTGGCCCAGCCAGGCCAAGGAAGTCAGCCTAACTTACCCACGGGACAATACAGAGAGTGTAAGCGTTCTGTGGTCTCAGGAGATGCTTCTGCTCCCAGTTCGAGACGGCAACTGCCCCCACAGGAAGTTCACTAACTTACTTAAAGAAATAGTGTCTTTCATCACTTCCTGTGGTCCACCTCTAATTCAAATGGACAAATGGCAGTTTCTACACTGATTTGGACTGCCCAAAGGGCAGTCCCTAGTTCTTGATTTGTTACTTATTGTCATGTGTGGGTAACTTGTCTCCCCTCCCCACTAAGGGAGATTAGAGTGACATCATTAGCACGCCTAGGTTGAGTAGATTTTTGACTATTAATGGGCTCGAGCTAATTCCATTTACACAGTTGTCTTGACTTTTGTCTTTGCACTGGACTCTGAAAGAGAAAGTGAGGCTGGTGACTTTGTACAATTCTGTCTCACTTAAATCCAACTTATTCACAAATCAAAAGATATCACCTGATGCCAGTTTGGTCCTTTGTGAATATGAAGGACAACAACCAGCCAACACCTTTTCCAGTTAATCAGATAACAGCATCATTGCTCCAATTTATGACAAAGATCCATGATGTCATACACACTGTGCTCTTCTATAGATCCCATTCACACGGAAGCAAATGGTCTACTGCTTTGGAAATTTAAGGGAATGCACTGGTTTGAGTTATGAGATATAATAAGTTAGTTGAGAAAATCTTCCAAATTCAAAGTCCTCCAAACTCACAGATTATAGTAAAAGAATCTGGAACTGGAACTGGAAGGGGCCTTGGAAGTCATGGAAACCAACATTCTCATCTATAACTAGGAAACTGAATCCCAGTGAACTTAGACTAATCCCAAAGACACACAGGTAGCAAAGTATTTGAATCCAAGTCCTGGGACTCCAAGCAGCTGTGTGGCACAGTGCTGGGCCTGGAACCAGGAAGACTCATCTTCATGAGTTCAAATACAGCTTCATATACTTACTAGCTGTGTGACCCTGGGCAACTCATTTAACCTTGTCTGCCTCAGTTTCCTCATCTGCAAAGTGAATTGGAGAAGGAAATGGCAAACCATTCCAGTATCTTTACCAAGAAAACCCCAAAAGGGGTCAATAGAGAGTGAGACTTGACTGAAAAATTACTAAGTAACAAGCCCAGATGGATTTTATGTACACCACACTCATTTTCAGGGCTCATCCACTGAGAGGAGGAGAACAGACTTGAATATTTATCCTATAAATTCTGGTAGAGCCTAAGCACTAAGAGATAATAAGTATGGCCTAGCCAGGCTGGGTCTGTGGGTTCCAACAATGGTGCCTTTGTTCTTCGTCAATCCCCAATTGTCTTCTCTGTTCCTGCCTTAGTGTTTGCTGAATGGCCCAGATTCTCCAGTCTTCAGGTGTTCCCAATTAATCATAGGTGGCCTGTGCTGAGTCATGAGGCAGCTTGGGAGTCAGAAAGAGATTGGTTCACATCCTTCTGACCAATACCAGCTGTGTGACCCTGGGCAAGATGCTTATATTTTCTGTGCTCATCTGGCAGTCACCGAAACTGTAAGTTGCAGAAGGTTTCTTGATCATCACTAGCAGAATCAGGGTGGGGAGTTTCCCACAGGAGTGAAATGAGGAAATCTGGACCTCTCTCATGCCCCTTCCCCCCACCCCAAAAAATTTTTGCTAAGTTTCTGACTTGTCTAACTGGGACATACAGAATCTACAGAATGGGAGAATCTATAGGCTACCAGAAGTGAGTTTCCAAAGGCAGAATGGATTGTGGTATAACTGGGTAAACTCTAACCTACATGTAATCCCTTATCTAACCTATCTAACTCCAGATCTAACCCTAATCCACTTGGAGAGAAGATATTTGTTCTCTCTTGCCCAGAAGATGAAGACGATGGAGAAATCGCTCCCAGGACAAGAGTTGTCTCAGAACAGTAAAAGCCCAGTTCCCTAACTATTTGAGATGGTGACTGAAGCCTTGCCTTGAACACAGCCTCCTCTCCTGAGGATAGGGGTCTTCCTTCTCCCAAGAAGTGCCCAGTACCTCCCCTCCCCACCAGCCTCCAGGTTATTTGGAGCTGCTACTATTGCCTCTATTTCTTTCAAAGGCAGAGTGTCTCCTAACACCATGAAGCTTCCTCCTCTTCTCCCTTTTCCCCAGTCCTGAAATCCAGGAAGGAAGACTTGAAAGAAACGGCTGCCCTGAGGATGTGGATGAACAAGAGAATGGGAAGAAAAGTCATTTCTCCAGGACCCCATCTCTCTTGGCTTCATCTTTGGTGCCAGACTTTTCCACGGGGGAGATTCATCCAAGCAATACCTTGCTGACCAGCTCTAGATGTATCCCTCCACTGTCCAGGCCTTCTAGACCACAAGCCCAGTCCTGGAGCTTGCAAGATGAGTGTGACCACATGGTGTGCTGTCATCCCAGTCTCTGAGAAGCTGTCTCTCCAGCCCCTGACTTTCCCTGACCCTGTTTCCCATGGCTTGTTTATTTGTTTTATTTGGGGGGAGCTAAGCTGTATTCTTTTTATTGGTGTTCTGGAAATAATAAAAACTTTTAAAAGTTTACAAAAGTAAAACAAAAATTCCTTTATTACTGTAAAAAATGAAAAATATAAAAAGAATCTAATTCAGTTCTGCTACCAGTGTTGGTAGTAGCAACAGCAGAAAAAGTTTTTGTGCCCACTGGCTTGTGGGTGAGGAGAGGTCACTTAAAAATCCTTTTCTGAAACCCTTTCCACAGCCTAGATATAAACTGAGGGGCCCCTATTTGAGAAAATCCATCTAGGGAGTCTGTGCAAGTGCCTGTGACCTTCAGAAAATATCATGTTGTCCTTAAGGTAAGTGGAAAGTTGGGGTATGGCACTGATAAGCACATTTGTTGAAAAATGATCCATTGTTAAAGGGATGGTGAGATTCCCTTGAGGGAGAAGTAAATTGGTTTTCAAAACTCCATAATTTTTCCAGTTGAAAACAGGGATATTAATGGTTTTAAGTGCTCCTATGGCTTCTGCCAATGCTTTGCTGTTCTTGGACACAATAGCGATTGTCCTATGCCCTCTCTGGTCACCAGTAACCTGAAAAATGAAATTCTTAGTTCTTACCTCTCCCAGATAACCAAATGACTGAGCATCACTATAAATCTGTGTGATTCCTTTTTGATCATACATGGTGGTACAAATTGGCCCTAGAAACATTATAGCCCAGCTGGCCTCACTTTATCACTGCTGCCCACACTCTGGTGGCAAATTATGACTTCATTCAGTTCTGATGGGTGAAGTATTTCTCACTCCAGGCACAAGCATAACTTAAAGAAAAACTCTGTGAAAATAAGTGATTATTGGACCTGCTATCCAAATAAGATCCAGACCTCCATGAGATAAAGTGTTTTTTTTGGTCATAAGACCATAAATGGGTAGTTAGCTCTCTGTATGTTATGTCACCATGTCTCCAAGCTATAAATATATTTCTATATAAAAGTTATATGAAGGACTATAGTAAGTAAAAAATCCTGAGTGTATGACCACAGTGGTAAAAATTGTTGATAACATAATAATATATGACAACCATGATAACAATATAGGCTTTTTAAATTCATGCAGTGATGTTTTCTAAGCAACATTTTTATTGTGTTATAATTCCCTCTACTTATGGCCTCTCATCCTCCAAGTGTGCCCTTTAATGATTCTCTCTCTTTCATCCTCAGTTGTTCTTTCTCTTCCCTCCATTGTCTATATACATGTCAGGCTTTCCCATCCTTAAAAAACTGTCTTCATGTAACTCTGCTATTTCCTGAAGCTTCTGTTATCTCTTTTTACCTCTACTTTATCTCGAATTACTAGAAAAAGTCATCCACCTTCCCACCACCTAGAGCCTTCTCCATATGACTTCTAATCCAGCCAGTCAATCATGATTTTCTCTAAGATTACCAACAATCTCAAATACTAAATCTGATGGACTTTTCTCAGTGCCCATGTCACTTCATCTCTTCGAAGCTTTGGACACCCGTTGGCTACTCCCTCTTCCTGGGTATCATCTCCTCTCTTTATTCCTGGACCTTTCAATTCCATTAGAAAGTAAGTTCCTCATTAATAGGGATTATTTCATTGTATTTGTATCCCCAGCACCCAGCACAGTTCCTGGCACAAAAACAGGCATTTAGTAAATACTTGTCCATTGATGTTAATTGAGTTTTCTGTCTAGGCCAACCTACCTGTCTGAATGCTTCTTCTCAGTTTTCTTTGCCGTATTACCAACCATCTCCTACCTCGTAGGCATGAATGTCCCTTAAAGTTCTGACCTAGGTCATCTTTTCTTGTTTCCACTCTTTTGCTTGGTTTTTCATGATTATTATTAGCCTAAAATAGATGTCTTCTTTCAAATCCCTGCTAAAATCTCGTCTTCTACAGGAAACCTTTCCCCACCTCAGGCCCAATGCTAATGTTTATCCTCTATTGATTATTTCCTATTTATACAGTGCATAACTTGATTGTACATATTTATTTGCACGCTATCTCCGCATTAGACTGTGAGCTCCTCAAGGCCAGGGATTGTCTTTTGTCTTTCTTTGTATTCCAGCACTGAGCATAGTGACTAGCTATGTAGTAGTAGTAGTAGGTTCTGCTTAATAAAAACTTACATTTTGACTGACTGAGATGACTCCCATATCTTTCCTGCCCTTCTCTCTCTCTTGAAATCCTTTATCTCCAATGATGTCCCATTGGACTATTCCATTCAGTATTTCATATAAAGCATGTCTCAAACAAAACTCATTATTTCTCCCCCTCAGGCTACCCTTCCCATATAATTGTGTAAAAATAAACCATTACTAACGGGGTTAGGGGGAGGGGGCGGGTGGGGCTACAGAATACACCTACCCTCCCTTTATTTTTGTGAGAGCACCACAATCCTTCCAAGTTGTAATCCTGAAGTCATCCCAGACTTTTCTCCCTAATCTTGCCAAATCTAATCAGTTGTTCAGGAGTAGATTTACCTCCCTAACATTTCTCACCTCCACCCTCTTCTAGCTATTCACAATTCACTATTCACTATGCAAATTCAGGACCACATCACCTCTCACCTGGATGATCTCGCTACTAGAATAGCTTCTTAATTGGTCTCCCTGCTTTCAGTCTAGCCCATCACCAAATCAACTTCCATAGAGCTTTCAAAATAATTTTCCTAAAATATGAAATCATGTTATTAAAAATTTGTCAGTACTTCCCGTGTGTAAGAGGAGAGAGAGCATTTGGAACTCAAAATTTAAAAAAAAAAATTAATGTTAAATTTTTTACTTGTATTTTGGAAATATTTAATGAAATAAATAAAAATACCTTAATTTTAAAAATTGTTATTAGCTCCTTATTGTTTTTAAAACAATATACAGGGTCAGCTGGGTAGCTCAGTGGAGTGAGAGTCAGGCCTAGAGACAGGAGGTCCTAGGTTCAAACCCAGCCTCAGCCACTTCCCAGCTGTGTGACCCTGGGCAAGTCACTTGACCCCCATTGCCCACCCTTACCAATCTTCCACCTATGAGAAAATACACCGAAGTACAAGGGTTTAAAAAAACAAAACAAAACAAAACAAAACAAAAAACAATATACAAACTCCTCAATCTAGCATTTAAAGCTCTCCATGATTTAGCTCCAACCTACCTCTCCAGACAGTTCATATTTTTCTCCTTCATGTACTTTCTATATATTCTAAAGTATCTTTATTGCTACTTTTTCTTTATTTTGTGGATCCTCTCTTTGTTTTTAAAAATTTTGGTAGTTCCTGGCTTTAAGGGGACATGGCCCCTGACACGTAAATCTGTCTTATCTTCCAGACAACCTGGCCTCCTAGTTATTCCCCAAACCTGACATTCCACATCCTGTCTCCTTCATTGACTTTGCACAGACTGTCTCTCTGCCTAGAATGAATTCCTGCCTCACCTTTCACAATCTGTGTTTTTTCCAAGGCTCAGATTAGGTACAATCTCATATGTGATTCCTTTCTTTGGTCCTATCTCAACCCCCAATTGTTAGTACTCTCCCTCCTCAAATTACGTTATATTTACTTATATGTACATGTTTTTTTACCCACCTCTTCCTTCTCTCACACACACATCTCCCTCTAGAATATAAACTCTTTGAAAGAAAGGTTGTTTCGTTTTTGTCTTTGAATGTTTAACACCCAATATAGTGTCTTGCCCACAGGACATATTTCCTAAATGCCTATTAAATAGAGTTAAATTGATACCTACGTACCATCTGGCCTTTCGTGGCTAAGCATAGCTCCAATGTGGAAAATGAAGCATCTGTGGCAATAAGCCATAGTTTATACTCATGATAATATCCTAATACAGATTTGGAAGTCAATAACGCCTTGAAATTCTAGAAAATATCTTTATGCTTTAGAATTCTATTTTATAGAACACATTTTTCCAGCAGATGATTAAGGAGCTTAGCAAAGATTCCTTTTGTAGAAAAAAAAAATACATGCTAGAAATTCAGTAGGTGAAAGGAGATGATGCTTTCTTTGGTTTTGAATTGGACATATCTTTGGAATGTTGTATATCCCCATGATGTGGCATTGATAGAATCGCCTAAAAGTAATGTGACCCTGGAAACTCTGATGTCATATTTCTCTTTTTTTATTCAGATGTCTGATGTGGTGAAATAACATAGAACTTTCTTAAGTCTTGCCACAAATTCATCTTTTTGTGTCAATGATGAGTGAAATACAGTCTCACACTTGGAATCCTAGAAAGAAGGATTCTTTGTGATTCACTGGGAAATTCCAGAGGCAACAGAAGTTATGAACTACAACAAATACAAGATACAGCAGAGGTTCCAAAGACATTTTACCTTAGAATATACTTGGTGGCTCTGACTATAGCTTCATCATGAGCAGCTATTGATAATTCAGGACTAGGCCAGATTTTGCTAAGGTCTTCCCTCCAGTTAGAACAGCAAGAAGTTGATAGCAGACATGAAATATGGGTGCTGCTTAAGTGCCTTATTAAAAATGTATTTGTGGACTCTATAAATTTTACTTTACTGTTTTTTTCTCTATTTTGAAGATCTCTTTATTGTTGGATCTTTTATAGTTTCTACAGTCATAGCTGGCAACATGTAAAATTGCCTTAAAGGCATGTTCTACCAGAATCTGTACTGAGCATAGTGAACAGGCAGTCTATGATTATCCACATTCCTAGTTTGCTTGGTTTCACTCAGCTTTTCTGACAATTTTGACTTGTTCTGATGTTTTACTGTTTTTCTCTCTTCCTGGCATCTCTCACATCTGACCTTTTCTCTCTAATCATACACTACCATATTAGTTCAGGCCCTCTTTACCTCTCACCTAAATTCTTATAATTGCATCTTAATTTGCTTCCCACCCTTTGGTCTCTCCCCATTTTAGCCTATCCAACTCACTGCTGCCAAAATAATTTTTCATAAGTATGCAATCTGATGATGCTACTTCCCTCCAGTTTTTCCTGAGGCTACCATTTTGTGGAGGGGCCAAGACTGGTCTTCATTCCCCTCCTGTTCTTGTTCCTGACTTCCAGACTTCAAAACTGTGCCTTTTCCATTGTCTCATCCTGGAATTTCCCTCAGTGCCTGGGGCCTCCACTCCTATGGTCTCCTTGACCTGGAACATCCCTCTGAAAAACATACGCCTGTTCCCATTGATGAATTCCAAACCATACCCCCATTTATCCTCCTCCCCACCTTGCACTTTTTTCAGCTCTCTTTTCTGTGCTGTCTTCCCCAATTAGGATGTAATATCCTTGAAGGTAGACTCTCTTTTTTCAGTTGTATTAATATCCTTATCGGTTAGCACAGTCCCTGACTTGTAGTTAATGCTTAATAAATGCTTGTTTCCTTTCTTCCTTTCTTCCTCTAGTGTCTTCTCTGCTTCTAGGATAAAATATAAACTCTTCTGCTTAGCTTTTTAAACTCTACATAACTTGACTTCAACCTATCTTTGCAGACTTACTGGACATCACTCCTCCTCCCATAGTCTGCAATCTAGCCAAACTGGCCGTTCCTCTGTTCTTTACCCATGACACTCCAGTTTCCATGCCTTTGTGATGGCTATCTCCCTTGTGGCCCCCCATGACAAAGGGGAAGTCTCTCCTTACTTCCACCCCAAAGAGTTCCTCTTTTCCTTTAAGATGCAGTTCATCTAGGAGAACACTGCATATGATAACAGATATATTGTGTGATGATCAACTGTGATGTACTAAACCATTACCAGCAAAGCAAGTGTCCAAGATAATCCCAAGGGACTCATGATGAAAATGCCATCCATAGCCAAAGAAGTCTGACTGCAGATCCAAACATTCCATTCTTCATTCTATTTCTTTCATGAGTTTTTCATGTGTGTGTATGTGTGATATGTCTTCTTTTCTGACCTGAAGATTATGAAAATAAGTATTGCAAATAGTACTGATATAATCTATATTAGAATACTTACCACCTTGGGGTGGTGGAAAAGGAGAGAGGGAGGGAAAAGGGGAGGAGGAAAGGGAGAGAATCTGAATCATAAAAGGTCAGATAATAATTGTTAAAAATTTTTTCTACATGTAATTGAAAAATATTTTAAAGTTAAAAAAAAGATGTAGTTTGAGCAACTTTTGTGCAGTCTTTTCTAACTCTCCTCTGAACTACTAGTTCCTTTCCTCTCAAATAACTTTGTATTTAATTACATTGTATATATTTATATTAATTAACTTTATTTCTGTTATATATACATATATACATGCTTTGTATATATATGTATATTTTTATATGTAGTTTTTGTCTTCTTTATTAGAATTTCAGCTAATTTTAAAGAAAGGTTATTTTACTCTTTGACCTTTAAAAAACAAAACAAAACTTGTTGGGGGCAGCTGGGTAGCTCAATGAATTGAGAGCCAGTCCTAGAGATGGGAGCTCCTAAATTCAAATCTGGCCTCTGGCACTTCCTAGCTGTGTGACCCTGGGAAAGTCACTTGACCCCCATTGCCTAGCCCTTACCTCTCTTCTGCCTTGGAGCCAATACATAGTATTGATTCTAAGGTGGAAGGTAAGGGGTTAAAAAGAAAAACTTGTTGATGGGCTGATTAATTGAATCCTCTTGGCCTTGCTTCCAATCTTGGTTACCAAAGCTCCTCTCCCACTACTGTTATGTCTAGTGATTCCATGACTCCTCTATCTCTTCCGCACTGGTTTCTGACCCTTGGCTCTGTACACTGACCACTGCTTCCTTCCCTGTCCTTCTGAAGTTGTTGCCTAGCAATGATCTCAGTCAAATGAGTTCTCTTTCTATCTTTCTTGGCAATAAATTTTCCTGGCCAATTCATTTGGTGGGACAAAGCATTCAGTATTGGAATAGTTGATATAGGTCTCCAGGCGTAGGTAATTGATTTGGGACACTTCGTTATGTTCTTATTTGAATCACCATGGAATGACCTTGACTCCACATGAAAGTTTCTAATTCCTTCCTAGACATCTTGGGAAATCAAAGATTTCCTATAGTTGACCTACGTCTGGGAGCCAAAGAATGTCAGGAATACAGGATTCTTTTGTTCAGGGTCATCTTATATTGTTTATTTCATCAGTGTCTCTATAACAATCCTACAACACCTGGTGACTGCTGGCAATCTCTCCAGTACAATCCAAAGTGGTCACCCAGGGTCGGTCTGGTTCCAGAGCAGAGTCCATAGTTGTTTACCTCGAGCACTTAAATGTGGAATTGTATTGCCTGCGAATATCCAGCTTTAGTTGTGTCCCATCCTACTCAACAGAATGAGAATGCTCAGAACCAGTATGTGGATAGTATGCAAGTGAGTTTTCCACATGATTGAACTTGACTGCTATAGACTCTACAAGTCCAAAATCCTGCTTTGGAATCAATGAAGCATTTACTATAGAAATTCTAAAGTTACACGAACACAATCCAGTTCAAAAATATAAAATATTCATTAAGCCCTTGTTTGTGTGGCTGGCACTGGGAACACAAACAGTTCCTGTCCTCAACTAGCTTATATTATACTTGGCATAGGTGGAATGAAATACAGCATAAACACTGATAAATCATTATAAAATATATACAAAATAAATACAAAGAAATTTTGGACTGAGCATGGATTACTAACAAATCAAAGAGAATGGCATCCCCAAGCTGCATGACATCTTCCTGCCCTCCCAAATTCTCAGAGCATAACACATAACAGTTATTTATTGACTAAGTTTTCTGAGTTTTAGATTTAAGTATATTTAAAGCAAGCAAAAAAAAAAATACACATACATATGACTCCCTTCAAACTCTGGCTATTTATACTTTCCCTAATTAGCTGTGTTTTGTCAAGTAGTAATATATGCAGGGCATGCATCACATTTATTTAAGAGGGACTAAAGCTTTAAAAATGTTTATAAATATGACCAGTGCAGAGTTTCTGGGGCACAAATGCTAAATCCTCTAAATTCTAAGAATGCTGACTTCTCACTACTCAAATCCATAATCTAGCCATGCAGAGATTTGACTCTCAGAAGGCATCCTTATAAGTCTTGATATTTGAAGCCATGTATACACATGGTGAGGACATTTCTGGGAGGATTAGGCTAGAGGGTGAAGATGAGCTTTGCAAAGATTTGCTTGAACTCATAACTTGGCCATCATTTAGAAGTGCCAGTGTGGAAAGGATAGACATTTGGAGAGAATCATTGGGAAATATTCATTTAAAAAAGTTTGTTGATGTTTTTCTGCCCATTTCACTTTTTCTAATACTGCAAATTTCTTGTGGGCAGGCACTTCCATCCATTCCATACCAACCATACCAACATGTAACCATGATAGCCACTTGACTAATGCCTCTCATGGCTTGCATCTGAGCAATTATAAGTAGACTTTCCTTTTCCTTTATAAGGATTAAATTGGGGCTTTGACTAAATAAGAGAGTTATAAATTCAATGTTGTGGTTGCCAAATGCAAAATATTATCCCTAAGCCAGAAAAACACTATTAGCAGCTTTTATTTATAGTGAGGAAGAGAAAGAGTTGAAGTATGAAATGTAGGAGGGAGAGAGATAAGGAGTTGCCTAGCCTAACCTAAGTGCTGATCTGATGAAATTCAGCTTGCTCCTCAACAAAGTTCCAATCTCCACCTAGAAGTCTGAGTCACTCACCAGCAAGCTGATGCAGGATCCAAGGAAAAGAGTCTCTCCACAGAACTCACACTGAAGGGAGTGTCCCGCCGAAGCACCAATGATCAGAGAGGGTCTCCTCACAGAACCACCCAGGCAGGAATCTCTCCAAACCAGAAGTCCTGAGGAGAAGTCCAAAGAAGAAGACCCAAGGAACAGTCCTCCAAAGAAGGAGTCCAAAGGAGAAGCAAAAAGGACAAGAAGTTCTGTACTTTTTATAGTCCTTTTTTCCATGTCACTTCCTGTCCTTTTCCCTCTTCACAGGGGCCAATCACAGCTTCCAAATTGCATAACACTGACCAGGGGAGTGTCTGTGGGATCTACCTTTGACCTTTGAGGGTGAAAACTCTTATCAGAGGATTCACAAGTTTCTGCCTGATTGAGTTAAAAGGGAGGAGCTCTCTAAGTAAGTGGCTTGATGGCTAACAAAGTGTTAAGTAAGGGTTTCTTAATTGATTAACTCAAAATAGACAAAGAGAATAAAGAAATCTTTCAGAAACTCTACTTGATTCTTTGGGAGACTAGCCTCCCCAATGAATCATTTAAGGTAACCAGCTTATACTTCTAAAGATCTTCTAGCTAAAGGTGTATACAATATTGCACTTTCTAAGAGGAAATTACAATAGTTGGAAATAAGAGGGAAATAAAAGAGAGAGAGCAAAACCAATGATTGGGAGGCACAATGACAAAAAGCCAATTACGGGGCAAGCCCCTTTGGCATGAGTTTACATGCAGAATAAATGTGTTCAACCCAACCCCCTTCAGTTCAATCAATGCATCCCAAAGTTCATTCTGGATCTTCTGATACAGTGTAGGATTCTTTTAGATTTATTTATGGCACCTTCTCCAAACAATTCATTTTCTTGATTCAGGGAGTTAACGATCTTTTCCTGAAGGTTTTTTTTTCCAAAAAATTTTTAAGTCTGGATTTTATGAAAATGATACATCTTATACTCTGCTACTGAGTATTTTGGCACCATAAATTGCAATGGTGTTTCATTCCCAAATTCCTGTACACCTAGAAACTCAGAGAGATAGCTGGTGGGGGCAGTAGATAAAGCACTAGACCTGGAGTCACGAAGACCTGAGTTCAACTTGGACCTCAGACACAGTTTGTATGACCCTAGGGAAGTCATTTAACCTCTCTCTTTCTCAGTTTCCTCAACTTTGAATTGAGGATGATTATAGCACCTCCTTCACAGTGTTGTGAGAATCACAAAAGATAATATTTATAAGGTACTTAGCACAGTGTGTGGTGCATGTTAGGTACTATATAAATGTGTATTCCTTTCCCTTTTCCTTCATGGGAAAAATTTAAAAAATAGTCCTTATTTCTGTATTAGAATTGAAACCAAGTATTGGTTCCAAGGCAGAAGGGTAGTAAGGGCTAGGCACTGGGGTTAAGTGAGTCACCCAAAGTTACATAGCTAGGAAGTGTCTGAGGTCAGATTTGAACCCAGGACTTTAGCATGATTTTTTATTTGCTGAGTCACCTAGCTGCCCCATTTCATAGGACAATTACAGACATACTGAGAATATGGCTGTCTGTATGTTTAGAATATATCTTGCTCTCCTCCTGGTAAAGAGCTGGAATTAATTCCCCATACTCGAAAGTCTCTATGGTTTAGCATTTCATTTGATGGCCTCTTGTTGGAGAGTAAACCTAAAAAACTCATGTTATCTTTAATAACTAGGATTTTATTTCATAACAGAATTTATACACTTAAAAAAAGTGATGTGCTTAATAACAACACTAGAAAACATTTGCAATACTAAAATTTTGCAGTTAAAACTCCTCAAACTCAAGCATATTTTGCTGTACCGGATTCTTCTAATCTGACTCATCATATAAACATTTCTTGGTGTCATCTCCATTGAATTTATTATTAATGTTCAATCAGCCAGAATTGTAAGAGAACATACTTACTTCTTGCTCACTTATTTTATTCTTGCTACAACTTTTCCTTTAAAGAGTTTTATGATTTTAACTTCCTTTTCATCCAGAGTTAGAACTCTGCTTTTCTTTTTCCTGAATTTTTGTCATTAGCTTCATTTGGCTGATGTACATTGATTTTGTGGTCCATGAAAACCTCAAGATCCTTTTCAGAACAACCACTATCTTCCTAAAAAAATCTTTCCATATTATCTTGCAAATTTTATTTATTTACTTTTTTATTCCTAAGAAATCTCACCTTATTAGATTCAGTTCCAAACTCCTAGCTATGAGCCATCTGCAAATCTGATGAATGAGTCATCTCATACCTTTCTCACAATCAATGAATCAATAAGTGTTTAAGTGACAAGCATTCTGCTAAACACCAGGAATCAAGAAGGAAAATAATATTATATATACATATATGCATACATACACCATATACATGTACAATTCCTGTCCTCTAGTAGCTTATATTCTAACAGGAGCATGGTTGATTTGGTACTGTGGGCTGTTTTCACCATCAATTATGTAATTAATAAATACTTTAACTATATAGAAATCCCATTCAGTTGTTAAGACAGTTTTATATTGTTTGGAAGTCCCTAGGTTGGTCTTTTCTTGATTTTAGAAGATTCTTCCTGCTCACAAAAGACAAAAGATGTCATTTTATCATGTACAAGTCTCCTACCTGGACTCTTCCTGACTTTTGGGAGTTTGAAGAAAGATGCTATTCCATCCTGTTCCCTCTATCTATCTCCTGGTCTGGGCTGCTTGTAGGGAAAGGAGAGAATTATCATTCTATTAGTTCTTCCCATTGGTCCCATTCCAATCCAATAAACATTTGTTTATATTTATACTAATATATATCTGTAGCAATATTTATATTATTATTTATATGTGCCAGGCATTGTTCTAAGTATTGAGGATACAATCAATAAAAAGAAAGCCTTTGCCCTGAAAGAGACTGTAATCCAAAAAGGGAGATAACATACAAAAAGAAGCAGGAAAACTGGTGGTGACATCTTGAATGTAAGAAATATTAAACTACGACCTTCAGGGAAAAGACTTTCTTTTTGAGTGTGGAAGTCTCCACCTTAATGTTGTTCTTTTTGGAAGAGGACTAATGACTACATGGGGTGATATTTGACTCCTCTGTGAACTGGATTTAAGTGAAGCAATGTCCCTAAGTCCACTGGCAAGACAAAAGTCAAGAAACGCAGTGGCATCTCGGACATCTGACCAAGCTCTAGGCATCCACAGCGTTTGCCTCAACCACTTTCAAGGGTCTCAAGATCTTTTTATCATCTCCAGATAGTCTGATAATGACAGCTTAGTTGATAAGAAAGAAGCAGACAGTCTTTCTGTCAGCTCATGGTGCTGCTGTGTCTCCTTGCAATGAGCTTAGGATTTTATTTATATAACGTATACCAAACCCAATTCACATACACACACACAAAGAAAACTTTACAACTGTGTAGGGTTTATAAATTATACAAAAACCCATTAGAGGCTTAAAAGTAGAAAGATAGGTCCAGGGTCAAAGGCCAAATTCCAGCCACCAATTTGCAGGAGATTAATTGGGGGGGGGGGTAGTAACTACATTTCATAGATATCCTAAATAAATTGAGTCCTGAACTCTTGATTTACAGGATTGCACCTGGTCAGATAAAGTCTTGTCTAGCTTTGTCCAATTCTGACCTTAACTGTCTAAGTAATATATTTTAGATTTCAGGCTTCTTAATTATCAAGGAGAGAAATTATTAACTCTATAGTGGCTGGTTTGCTAGGAAGCTTTTCAATAAGGCTATAATGTTTTTTCAATAAGAAAATGTATGGATCATAAAAGGGGTCAAAAGAGGAGTCTCAGATTTTTATCTATTTGAGACTTTTTCTCTTATTGGCCTCCCACAATGGCGGCTGGAACCAATTGTTCTCATGTGCCCATTCCACTAGTAGAGATCTTCACACACTTGGGCTAGACATCCCCCTAACTTACTGACAGGTCTGAGTCCTATTGGGTAACTTCCACCTGGTTTAGCCCATTTGTCAGATGCTTTTACTGGGATGGGGCCACTGCTCTTGCTCCAGCTTCTTGGAGCCACAGGTGAGAGCTGGGTGAAAGGTAGACACCAAAGGTCAAAGTGGATGAGCAGCCCTGGAAAGGGCTCATCAAGCCCTCACCACAGAGGGGCTAGTAAACCTTGAACACTCCATATGCCCCATCACACAAATACCCTTACTAGATATCCAATCACATCTCCTTTTCCCTTTAGCTCTACTGAGGCAATGTGGAATAATGGAAGGATCATTGTTCTTGGATTCAGAAAATAAAGAGTTTGAATCTCAGCTTTAACTGCTTTGCCACCCTAAATCTCCTGAAAGGTTCTGTGAATGTGCCTTGTGGCGGGTGAATAGGTGCTTAAGAGATGTTTTGAATTGAACTACTGAATGGAATGCAGGGGAGCCTTCTCTATTAGAGACTTCTGGCCCAATTATCTATCTCCAGACCTTTTTTTGTGTTATCAGGGATAATAAGAACTTTGAGAAATAAAAAAAGAGCTCCTCAGTAGGAAAAGGCAGGGGACTCTTCCCTGGCTTCCCTGGCGCTTTCCAAAGTTTTGTTGGTGGTGGTTGTTTTTACATTCTGATGGGTAATTCCTCCAAATGGTCCAGTACCATTTCAAGCATTTAGAATGAAAACATGTAGTGGAGTTGCTGCCTCTGCCTCTGTATATGGTTTGTGTATATAACCTTAGGTTATTTTAGTTTAGATTTAATGAAATATTCCTATTATCTTTAAAATTGCCATTTCTGGGGGCAGCTTGTTGGCTTAGTGGATTGAGAGCCAGGCCTAGAGATGGGAGGTCCTGGATTCAAATATGGCTTCAGACACTGCCTAGCTGTGTGACCCTGTGCAAGTCACTTAACCCCCATTGCCTAGCCCTTATCACTCTTCTGCCTTAGAACCAATACATAGTATTAACTCTAAGGTGAAAGATAAGGGTTTTAAATAAATAAAATAAAATAAAATAAAATTGACATTTCTGAATTTTATTTTACCTTTATGTTTTCTTCATCATGTTTCATACTTGGGGGCTCCCTCTTCCCTCCCCCTTCCCTTTGCCAAGAGTGTCAAAGAAAGAGTGAGGACAAGAGACAAGTAACACTGGCTTACCACTGCTCCCCTTGAGTAGATGGGCACTTCTCTGACCTGGGCACCTGGCTTGTAGTGCCCCCAGGCAGCCGTTACCTGGTGGAAGACTCTATCTGTAAGGGCTTGATTGTGGAGCTGCTTGAAAGCAGCATGTTGGGAATCCCTTCCTACTCCATCTTTCATTGAAGCCATTACAACAAGCTATTTTGGGTTTGTGAGGCTGAACTCTCCTGAGCCTGGGGATGGGCTTTCTCAGCCTTGGGTTGCTGCTATCTTTGGAATTTATTTCCTTGGAGGTCCATGAGAGCTTGAATTTGGCAGCCTTCAGGACAGCGTGCCTTCTATTTAGCTTTTGAATTTGCTTTTGTTTCTTTTTTTATCTCTTAAAAATTGGGGCTGTTCAGACCCAAGGGTATATATCTACATTGAGCAAAGCAGCACATTCAACAGAGGTGGGGAAAAGGCTGTGCTATTGAATTCAGCAGAATCATGAGCATTGTCCTGAGCAGAAACATATGAGATTTAGACCTGAGCTCAGCAAGGCTGAAGAAAATATGTATTTTTTTAAAAGGCACTCAGCTTTTAATTGTGCTTCCCTTCCTCCCTCTCCTCCTCCTCTTCCTCTTGCTAAGGGTGGCACGGGTGTACCACCAACTCAAAGATAACATAGATAACACACTTTGCCCCTTTCCAGGCTTTAATGAGCAATTCACGAGACTAAGATTTGTTAAGAATTTAAATGATCTGTCTGTGGATTGTAGTTGTATGAGAACTGGATCTGGAGTTGGGAAATTTCACTTGACTTGCCATGCCATGGCTGTGCTGTTGCCGTGCTGTTTATGGTGTCATTTAATTACTTTAACTATAAAAACCAAGATAATAGTGCTATCTTCACAAAGGTACTAGAAAGGTTAATTGGTTCATTGGGAAAGTTTTAGCTAATAATACAGCTATGAAAATCATTGGACATTAGGGTGCAGAATTAGACATGCAATTAGATATGGCCAGAGGGTTGATTTGAGTTTTTTATTTGTTACAAAGGAGGACTTCTATTTTGGGGAGAGGATGAGTTAGAAATAATGACAGAGATGCCAAGAGAAAGAAAATGGGGGGGGGGGGGAAGAAGCATTTTAAAAGCATGCAGGAGAAAACAAAAAGAAACTTGGAAGAGAACACAAACAGGGCAATTTCCCTTTTTTTAAATTTTGGTATTGAATTTTAGATACACTATTAAAAAATGAACTGTGTAACAGATATATAAGGTTTCACATACCATACTTTTCCTCCCTTCTTTTTTCATATTTGTTGGTGATTATTTAAGTTCATTTTAAGAAAGAAAGCTTAAAATAAAGATGCTCTTCAGAAAGGATGGCTGATGGTGAGCCCAGGAGTCACCCTTTCCTTATTGTCTTCTGAAAAAGTAACTAATGCTGGCCAGTCACCACAGCATACAAATGGCTCAGTTTGGGAGGGCTAAAGTAGACTACCCAAGGGCCTTTTCTGGTGAGCAAATTGAACTGGGAAGCGAGGACAACATCGGGAGGCTGAGCTGGCTTAACAGTGGCTGGCTCCCCATAAACCATGGCCATTCCTGTGGGGTGCTGTGTAGAAACATAAGCCAACTCTAATGGTAGGTGCTACTGCTTGGGAATAAATAACAGCATCTCTATACACTAAAGATGGCAGTATACTGTTATTATTATTTGGAGAAATATTGCTGGTATCCAAGTGTGTTTCCATGTTCATCTAAGGGGAAAGTTAAGAAGATTTAAAATTTTGATCAGGTCCTGATTCAGGAAAGAAACCTCCAGGCACGAATAAATAGTTTTGAATTTTCTTCTAATAACAATTGGGACAAATTAAGAGTGGTGTTGCTAATATTAAAATTAGAAAAGATATGAATCATCACAGGCAATGGGTCAAAAGAAATAGTTGAGAGAGGGAGGGAGGGAAGGAGGAGGGAGGAATCAACCAGGATGACAAAAGTTGTGAATGAAGAACTATTTTAACTGACAATCTAAACTTTAAATATATAATCTTCTGATCCATGAAGGTATAAACTATACAAACCTAAAGATGGTAATAATCCTGAATGGAGGAGTTAGAAAGCCAGATGTTATAGGATAATGGGAGCACAAGGTCCTCTGATGGTATGAGTAGCTGAAGCCGAGTGAGTGTGGGAATCCTTAGGTGTAGCACTAAGTTGTGATGGTGAACCACTAAGGACCCCACAGGAATATATGTGAAGAACTTAATACACCCAGCTACAATATAACAGTGTTCCAGGATAAGTGATCAAGTGAAGAGGCTGTGGGTTAGATCACACAGCTCCTTTGAATGCTTATCCTTACTCCAAAATGTGGATAAATGCAGTTGACTGTGACTTAACTTTAGTTTGAATAATCCCTCTTCCTTCAGATACCCAAGGATATGTTTGGTGATCCTTAGGGTAAAAATGACATTCACCTAAGTAAGTTTGAAGATTTAATGATAACAGACTTAGGGAAAGGGAAACAGGGAACTGAAGGAAAGAAGAATAAAGGGAATTCATGGCTAAAGCTACAGATGATCAGGTGATGTCAAATTGAAGGTTGTCAGGATCTGAGATTAACAGTTGAAGAGGTTTGTCCCTCTCAGTTGTAACCTGACCAGGCCAGGCTGCTTTAACCTGAACCAGGATGTTTGATGATATTGATGTTGCTTCTTCTTTGATGATTAATTGAATTAGGATATATAGTATAGATTCATACAGGATTGGAAACTAAGGTATTGATCAGTATTGGCTGCTGGTATCCTAAATTGACTTTTGGCCTACCCAACCAACCAAACCTCCCACCAAAGCCCTTCTCCAAATCCAGACTCCCTTTGGTCCCAAATCCTGCTATTTATAGTCTTCCCAGCAACTGGCTTTTGCCCTTGCTGGCTCATGGCAAGCTTGGTTGATTCTAAGTCCCAGACTACTAAATGTCAATCATTCTGCTCTCCATTTTGCATAGCAGAAATGATATTACACAGAGTACACTTTAAAATGTTGTTTTCTTTAAATAGTTTACTTTCTTATTCATTCCACATTTAAGCACCTTCTAGTTATATTTATATTCTAGGTAGCTGATAGAATAGCTAGTAGACCTGTAATTTCATTTTATGAGAACTTAACACTCACAAATTCAGGAATATGTGAAAAAATAAAGGCAGAAAAATGTGAAAAATAAAAAAGTATAATTACATGCTAAATCCTCACCATTTTCCCAACTGGCATAAAGTCAAAAAGTAGTTGTCTGCTCAATTGCACTTATTCTCTGTTTTGCACCAAACAGCTTCCATATCAGTCTTTGTCCAGAATTCTTGCTTATCGTAAGTCATTGTTGTTTGGTTTCATTAACACTACTTTGGGGGGGGGGGCAGCTGGGTAGCTTAGTGGATTGAGAGTCAGGCCTAGAGATGGGAGGTCCTAGGTTCAAATCCGGCCTCAGACACTTCCCAGCTGTGTGACCCTGGGCAAGTCACTTGACCCACATTGCCCACCCTTACCACTCTTCCACCTATGAGCCAATACACAGAAGTTGAGGGTTTAAAAAAAACAACAAAAAAACAAACAAACAAAAAAACTACTTTGCTCTTACTAATGACCCCCAAATAGAAGAGTCCCTGGTAAGGGAACTAACTCTATCAATGCAGGCTAACACCTTCTTTGATAAATGGCTTGCCTAGAACTACACAGCCAGTGATGTGTCAGAGATGGGACATGAACAGAGTTTTCTTGCATCCAGGGCACCTCTCTTTACTACACTGTGATAAAAAGATGGTCACCGCCTTACAGAGAAAACATGACTGGAACACCAATAACCATATTACCATATAGAACATGGTAAGTGGGTGAGAAAGGCCCCAAGTACCTCAAGAGTTCTGCAGAGAGATTGCATTTGCTTTCATGGAAAAGACATTTGAGCTGACTCTTGAAAGGTATTATAGAGGAGACCATCCGAGAAGAGAGTAGGTTGGTGGATCAAGTCCTGGGACAGCAGTGATGGCTCAGTTAAGGCCCATTTGAGGGAGGTTGGGGAGGAGATGCTATTAAGGGCACAGGTAGAAGTGGGGACCCAAGGAGTCATCCAGAGCCTGACTGGAGCCATGTCATTCATCTACATGTTGGTTTGGCTGTCTCTGACGATCTACGTATATTATTTCTTTACGCTGGTTATTGGAACTGGATTCTATTCCACAAGCTGAACTGTAAGTAGGATAAATGAGGGCCGCCAGCAGGATCATCAAATATCTACTTTGCTATTGTTGTATTGATTGTCCTATTTATCTCTCTGAGAACTCTCCAGCTTTGTGGTCATTATGGGTCTCTTTGCTATTCTTTCTGTACTTTAACTTTCTTTGGAGTTTCCCCTTCTTCAGACTGACCTCATTCAATTTCATTTTTGGGTGTAGGGATGGGTCAATCGCTGCTTGAACATTAGTTCATGAATTTTATGGAGGAAGATTGACTCTTTTCAGGGGTCCTGAGTTATTTTACATTCCTACCCCAATGCCTTCTAGCCTCATCTCTTCCTTGTTCTGGTGGGGTCGCACCTTAGTATTGGAAAAAGCTAAAGGCCACAAGACCTAAGCATAGCTTCAGGATGAGTACAGGACTACGGATGTAGGTGTGGTTTTGGCCAGAGGCTTTCTATCCAATGCCAATTTTTGGATCTTGGGCAACTTTCAGGCCATATATCAGGCAAGCTTCAGGTCATGCCATAACTTGACCCTCATTCCCTCCCTATAGAGCTATGATGGGGACATAAGGAACAAAGATCCCTATCTAATTCATTGGTCCTTCCTGTCCCAATGTTTCAGGCCTGCTGTGGATCAGGTAGGACTAGGACTTTGGTGGCTAAAGAGAGAGGATAGAAATATACTTCTCTGGGTAGAAGGACCTTAGGGTGGAGCAATGGCTTTGCACATTTCAAAAGGAAATTGTTTTTTTTTGGTGTTAAACTGGACTTTTTTTTTTAAATAAAGATTTATTATTGTTCAGTTGTGTCTGACTCTGTGAACCCATTTGGGGTTTTCTTGGCAAGGATACTAGAGTAGTTTGCCATTTCCTTCTCCAGCTCATTTTACAGATGAGGAAACTGAGGCAAACATGGTTAAGTGACAGCTAGTAAGTGTCTGAGGCTGGATTTGGGAAGATGTATTTCTGACTCCACTGTGCAACCTGTTAAAAGTAAAAAAATTAAATAGAGGATACTGAGTAGAATTACTATATATTAGATTCTGTTTCTGGTTTTTGTGATATCCTAGTTTTTCAAAGGAAAAAGAAAAACTCATTTATTATTCTTCATTAGGATTTTAAGACAAGTTACTTCTGAAAAGTGCCAGAGATCATAGGGTGAAATGTGTGATGTTTACTTTCATTTTTAAATGTCATGAAGTTTGACCATATTTTTCTTAGAATTGTAATATATGCTGAAAGGGAAATGCGTAAGAAATCATGAGAAAGGTAAACATATTTATGGACAAGAGGATGGATTTTTATGAAATTGGGGTAGAACCTATCTGAAGTTTTGAATTCATGCCTCAGAGATACATTGTGTATGAGGGGATTATTTTGACTTTGTATCAGTCATTAAAAAAAATCAGCTAAATCTATATTGTAATGAATGAAATTCTCTGGAAACTATATTTTTTAAGTCAAAAATAGTAATTTATTAAAAAACTGCTCAAGATTTCTAACTAGATAGTGGCTTCCCTTCACAATCCATACACCACAGAATTCAAGGAGCAGAAGGTGGGGAGGAAGGGTGGCAGGGGGCCAAGAGAGATGGAGCAACTAAGTAGCTAGGCTGGGCAAGAAAAGAGAAAGCAATTTACTGTTGTACAAGCCAATATGTATCCCTCTGAGGTCATCATCCAGGCCCTCTCCTGGACATCTCTGATTGGAAAACAGGCAGGAAGTGGAATCAGAGACCTCAGTTCCTCCCTCATCACGGGAAGAGGCTGGTCTCACAAGGATGCCAACACTCCCTTTCCTCTTCACCATGTGGCTGGACCACCATCACCATGGCAGCTAGAGGACTGACTTCATTACCTAAGAGAGTTCTTGTTTTCAGATAAATAAGGAGCAGATCTCCACTCTGCCTGCCACAAAACTCAGCCCAATGAGATGGCTTTAATTCTGTCATCCTTAACAAAGACAAAAGATCTAGACAAAAGAAGGGAGGACTCAACCCAGCCTGGGGGAGAGACATTTTGAACTTTAAGATCAAAATGTTTTGGGGGGCCCAAGGAGGAACAATTTCTCAAAAAATATCTCAATAATATTAATTTTTCACAATACCCAGAGTTTTACTTTTATGTGACAACTACCAACCTTGAGCTGTCCCAGGGTGATCACCCCCTAGGGTCCGTAGTGCCTGTCTCCCGAAGCCTGCCTTATCACCCACGTAGAGGCTTGGCTGAGCCTTTTGGGGCATGGACAGTCTCTTCTCTCAGCAGCATTGCGCTGGCTGTTGGATTGTCCAGTGTACCACCCCTTATCTCTCAGTCAGTCTTTCCCCTGAGCCAAATCCCTTTGCCAAATGATTTTGTCCCAGGTACAAAGATTCTTGGCTATGGCTCTGTTGTTCATTCTCTCTTCACACTGTGTCCCTCTGTATCAACAGAATTATTGGAATGGTTTCACATAGACTAAAAATGATTGCATTGCCTCGTCTGCATGAGGATATACTATGAGCACATGATTTGGTGTGGGTAGAAAAAGCCATGTTGCTTTTATACTACCATGTCTATACCTGCTCTCTTCCTATTTCTTTGCTTCCCCAATGGTCCTAACAATCTCTTCTATTCCTCTCAAAAACAGTATAAGGCCAATGTGTAGCTGTGACTGTTGTCCTGTGCCAGTTTGTGCCATCACTAGCTAAAGGGGTGGGTGGGATTTTTCTTCTCCTAATAGTTCCTGGTTCTTCTTCCCTGAAGGGAGTATGTTCCTGGAGAGGGCAGAAAATTACACTGAGCAGGTGGTCTGGCCAGTAGCCTGGTCATCCTGCATGTTTATGACAGTATCGTACATAACTAAGCTTTTGTATGTGTGTGTGAAAGAGGAAAAATTAAAGAAATAGTCATTGAAAAATTCATTTGTGGTGGGTTTGGATATCATTATGGTATGGGGCCCTTGATTTCCCTTGGACACCCCAAACCCTAGAAGTATTTCAGGTCAAAAAGAAAGCAGGAAAGTTCCTTTCCTTCCTCACATTCTTGTAGTGCTGAGGAAAGGCAACTCTGGGCATCAGAGTCTCCCAATAAGGAAAGACCTTTGAGAGAAATATTCCCCTTGGATTCTCCCCTAGATTTTGAGATACACACAAATATACATCTTCTGGTTATGCTCTGATGCCATCAGGTTGTATCTAGGACATCTGCTTGTCCCCTAAACTATTTCTGGTCACCCCTTGTGTTTTTGGGACACAAAACATCACTCTAGCCTCAATCAGATAACAAACATTTCCCACTTCTGCCTAAACTCATTCCAACATCTTTTCTCTAGTCAGTAGCCCATGTTATCTAAAAGGTATAAAAGACCCAGGATGCATCGCCTCGAGGAGGCATGCTCCACCTGCACTGTTCTCCCAGCCACTTCAACATGAATTCCAAATTAATACATTTATCTTTTTATTTTTAAGCTAAGTTTTGGAGTCTTGCATTCTTGCAAAGGGTACCTGTACAGAATAAGGGGTTCACCTCAAGTTCCCCCACAACAATTAAATTAACATCTAGGGGCAGGTGGGTGGCTCAGTGGATAGAGAGCCCTGGAGTCGGACCAGGGTTCAAATCTACATTCATTTTCTAGCTGTGTGACTCTGGGCAAATCATTTAACCTCGATTGTCTAGTCCTTTCTGCTCTTCTACTTTAGAACCAATACTTAATATTGATTCTAAGACAGAAGGTAGGGATTATTAAAGAAAGAAGTGAAGAAAGAAGAAAGGAAGGAAGGAAGGAAGAAAAAAGGAAAGAAAGAAAGAAGGAAGGAAGAAAAGAAAAAGAAGGAAAGAAAAGGAAAAAAGAAATAACATCTGACCCTAGAATATGTTTAGATTGTAAAAATGGTCTTTCTTTCTTTCTTTGTTCCTTTCTTTGTTCCTTTCTTTGTTCCTTTCTTTGTTTCTTTGTTTCTTTGTTTCTTTGTTTCTTTGTTTCTTTGTTTCTTTCTTTGTTTCTTTGTTTCTTTGTTTCTTTGTTTCTTTCTTTGTTTCTTTGTTTCTTTGTTTCTTTGTTTCTTTGTTTCTTTCTTTCTTTCTTTCTTTCTTTCTTTCTTTCTTTCTTTCTTTCTTCCCACCCTTACCTTGTGTCTTGGAGTCAATACTGTGTATTGGCTCCAAGGCAGAAGAGTGGTAAGGACTAGGCAATGGGGGTTAAGTGACTTGCCCAGGGTGATACTGCTGGGAATTGTCTGAGGCCAAATTTGAACCTAGGACCTCCTGTCTCTAGGCCTGGCTCTCAATCCACTGAGCTACCCAGCTACCCCCTGAGTCTTTATTTCTCGACTGCTTTGTCCATCATTCCTAAGTGGTGGGGAGGTCACGTTAAATTCAGCAGATTAGTGCATGAAACACAGTAAATAATCATAGAGTAAATGAAGGAGCACTATTAAAGTAATTAAATAACTGGTACCACAGTCTCAAATCAAAAGCCAAAAAATCTATGGGGAACACAGGAAGATGTAGCCTAATTATGGTGCAACAGCTCCAAAGCCAAGGTGTAGCCACAAAAACTGAGTGAGGAGGACAAGATTGAAGGATTACCTCAATCTTGAGGATGTAGGCTTTAGGAAGAAGCCAAGACAGCATCATTTTATGGCTAGTATTGATGGTTCCTTTCTTCCGAACGCATCCCCACTTATCTGTTCTTTGTTTTGAAGAAAATGAGTTGAAATTTAAGTATAATTGAGAATATGTAGGAAGACAGAGAGTTTTTTTCACTAGCCCAAACAGCACCAAAGCAGAAAGGTTTTGTAGCTGACATACGTTTAACAAAGACAGGAACAGAGTTTAATTAGAAGTATCATAACAATAGCTAGCAATTATAGACTTTTAAGGCTTGCAAAATACTTTTCATTTGATCCTCGCAAGAGTTCTTATGAGGTAGGCACCCATTATTATCTCCATTTTGAAAGGAGATGAAGAAAAGGAGACAAAGTTAAATGACTTGGTAGTGACACAGCTGCTAAGTATGGAAGGCGGGTTTTTCACTCGAGGCTTCCTGACTCCACACCTAGAATTCTAACCACTGAGAAATCTAGCTGTCTTTGACCCTGTCTACTTAGCTTACCTTCTGTTCTATCTCAAATTCATTTGCATGCTAAACCAGAGAGGATCTTGGGAATGGCTAACCCTAAGTGAGATAGTAATATCTAACAGAATACTACAATCTCCCCACAGAAATAATGGCAGGAAAGACGATTCTATTTTGACCATCTTCTACCTGCCTTTTTGGTAGTTGAGTGTGGAGGTTATTTATGACTAAAGAGCAGCAAGCCTAAGCTAATTAGGGAGTTCCACCTTCCATGCCTTAGCAGAGTGGAATGAGCAATTGCCAAAGAAGACTATGCCCAGTGGTCAAAGAGCAGAGGAGCCACACCTAACACAGCTTAGGTCACAGACTAGACCCAGTAGTCACCAGGAGAAGACACACCCCAAAAGGAGTGCAGGTCAAATGAGAGCAGAGTGATATCACCAGAGACAGCAGAGGTCCTGCTGAAGTGAGTTATGAGTTGTCCTGCCATGAATGTGTGAGGAAATGTTTTCACAATTCCAATGTGCCTGCCTTTCCTGATTGATTGATTCCTATGAGCATCCATTCTCCTCACTGATGGTTTATACAGCTAGGAAAGAATGTGTCCAGAGTTTATATGGGGGACATGGGTTAAGGAGATAAAGGACATGTTTTTACTATTCTTTTTCACTAAATTGAAGCTAATTTTGTTCACTAATCAATAGACTTCTGAAAAATAAGCAAATCAGTAGGGGCTCATGAATTGTGACTTTGACTAGAGGAAGACTCAGAGACTTCCTTGAATCTGGGCCAGCTAATTTGGGCCTAATTTTTTTTATTAAAAAATAATTACATTTCCCCAATTACACAACAATTTCTTTTAACATTTAAAAAAAAAGTTTTAAGTTCCAAATTTCCTTCCCTCCTTCTTACACCTCCCTTCCTCCTCCTCTTCTCCCTGAGAATATAGATTTTACATGTGCAACCACGTAAAACATTTTCTCATGTTAATTATTTTGTGGAAGAGATCTCAAACGAAGCACACACACACAAACACCCACACGAAAGTGAAATATAGTATATTTCAGGCTGCATTCAGATTCCATTGGTTCTTTCTTAGAAGGCAGATGGCATTTTCCATGAGTCTTTGGGATTGTCCTGGATCAATGCATTGCTGAGAATAATGAGGCCATTCACAGTTGTTTGTCAAAAGATTTTGTTGTCACTGTCACCGTGTACAATGTTCTTCTGGTTCTGCTCACTTTACTTTGCATCAGTTCATGTAAGCCTTTCCAAATTTTTCCTATTTGTCATTTCCTAGCATTCCATCATAATCATATACCAACTTGTTCAACCATCCCCCAAATGATGGACAACCCCTTAATTTCCAATTCTATACTACCACAATAAAATAGCTGCAATACATATTTTTGTACAAACAGGTCTTTTTCTTTTTTTGGGGTGTTGGATACAGACCCCGGAATGGTATTGACAGATTAAAAGATATGCACAGTTTTAGAGTCCTTTGATAAAGATCCAAATTGTTCTCCAGAATGGTTGGATCAAATCCCAACTCTACCAGCAGTGCATTAGTGTTAGGGGACTAATTTGTGAGAGGAGGGGGTACCTCAGGGGCTACATTGTAGGGTTTTATCTGCTCAGGACCATGACTCATGAATCTTTATTCATAAGTTTACTTTTCCCCTCACTTCACTTTGCATCCCAGGAATAAAACACTCCTCCCAGGATAAACTCACTACTATGTAGTTAACTGAGCCAAACTGGAGAACCAAAGCCCTCCTTTACTGAGGGCAAAAACTGGACTTTCAGCACCCTCCCCCACCTTTACAACATTTCCATGGACTTTCCTGCCTCCTTTTGTTTGTTCTCTCCCTCTTTAAACAATAACCTTCTTGAGGGCAGAGACTGTCTTTTTATGAATTGTATGTAGGGCATTATTCAGTTCTAGGGCTGGGTAAATGTCAATTGATTTATTTTTTTTTTTAGCCATTATTCAGTTTTAGGGCTGGGTAAATGTCAATTGATTTATTTTTTTTTTAGCCAATCAGGTGATTATTCGGCACATATTAAGCATCTAGTATGTGTCAAGCACCAGAAGACATAATTAGTTCAAATTAAAAGCATTTAATAAAAGATAGAAAGGAAAGTTATGAGAAAAATTTTCCAAATTAACCTAGGGTGTAATTTCCCACAAATACATATTAGTGAGAAGAGTGGACATAGAGCTTATATGGGGAGCATGGGTGGAGGGAACCCACTATGGCCAGGAAACACATGAAGGACATTCATGCTGGGGACAGTTAGGTGGCTCAATGGTCAGAGATCCTGGAAGTCTTGGGTTCAAATTTGACCTCAGACACTTCCTACCTATGTGATCCTGGGCAAGTCATTAACCCCCATTACTCTTACTACTCTTCTGCCTTGGAACCAATATACAATATTGATTCTAAGACAGAAAACAAGTATTAAAGAAAAAAAAAACATTCATGCTTCTGTACTTTAGGACTAATGATGACTTCTGATGATGTAAGCATGATGCATCTGCTGGGTCTGCTTCTCACAGGGCAGTAAATTCTGCTAAATTCTAGTTTTTCTTTTTGTTTTATTGTAAATATATGACTATAAAAACCTATAACGAAAGCTCAACACAGATTCATCAAATTTATAAAATTACATCAGTGTATTCATTTTGAATCTATGTAGTACTTTTTATTATAGTGCTTTTCAATGTATACTTTTTTATAAGGCAGACAAATTAATACTGGCATTGTAACTTAAGCTTTTCTGAATACTACAACTGAGTGCTTTTATTCTCTGTGCTAGAATAATATTAACAATATTTTCAGGACTAGGAGTAAACTTTTAATGTTTATGGATTTGAATCTTGTCCAGTCATATCAAGTCTCAGTCTTGATTATCGATTCCTTATAATTCACTTAACCCTTTCTTATCCAATTACTTTTTACTTTTTCTTGTTCGTTCAGATTAGCTTTTTTCATACTTATACTTTTCACTTACATTTACTTATCTTTAAGAAGTTTGCATTTGTCTCCAATTTTTATTGTGGCCTCATCTATGAATTTTACCTTCTTAAAAAGTCAGGCTTGTAAAGCTTTTGTTCACATACTTCATTACAATTATTACCCTCCTTAAACACTATTTGTTAGCACCAACATGTACTTGACACTATACTAACCCCAAGCCTGAATTTTTTTTCTTATTCTTTGTCTTGGCACTTTCTTTTACACTTTAAATCGACTTTAGTTATTGTTATTCAAATATTTTCTCATTTCAAGATTCTTAAGAGATGTTTAAGTCTATTGGGTAGAGATAAAGCAGCCTCCATTTCTTTCCCCTCTTGTCTTTCTTGGCTATGTGAAGTAAGGAAATGAACCATTATCTAGTGATTGTGTACATTAATCAATATGAAATATTCAGAACAAAATATTCCCTTTTACACAAAAAAAGTTTATTTTTGGCTGAATTTCTCAGGCTATGGTTCAATTGCCTATGCAAGCAAATACTTAATCATGAAGAATTACTAATATATCATGGTCCTAGCTGATCTTATAATTTTCTGAGTTTTCTTTACCCAACTGGATTTGTTTTGTCATTCCAACCAATGACATAGCATTTTCTAGATTGTGAGTGAGGGAAAGAGAAACATATTTCAATTTTAAAAACTCACTAGATTATTCTTTTGCCTATTGTTTCATCTACTGAAGAAATAATTCACAATATTAAGCTTGACTCTCACAAAAGACAAAGTAAAGATAGCATTTGTCAAGAATTGGCCAAGAGACGAAAGTTAGGAGTGAGTTAAAAGAAGGCCACATGTTTCACAACTGATAATACCTTCTAAGAAGAAATAACTTCTTGACCTAATAATAAAGAACAGCTGAGAGAAGACATGGGTAATTTACCTGGACTTTGGATAAAGCACCATAAATAGAATGCCATAGGAAGAATTAATTTACTAGTCAGTAAGTAAGATATAGGGATGAACTGCTAAAGTGGATTAAAAATTGGCTTTGATATCAAGGAGTGGAACAGTTTGGGATGGATGGATTAGAAAGCTCTAGGGATCAATATTAGAACCAATTTTATTCATTTTATATATCAATGACTTGTAAGGAAGAACATGCAGTAAGCTTGTAATACAAAACTAGAGGGAGGGACAGTCAATACAAAGATGAATGAAATGACTTGGGTAGACTAGGAATAGGAGCAGATAAGTAGCTTATACAGTTCAATGTAGAGAAAATAAAATGTAACAATGTTGGTTAGCCCAAAATAACACGAAATGGAAATATCCTCAAGAAAGGTTGAAAACAGGAAATAAAATATGAGGTACATAAATAGAAATATTAAAAGTGGAAAATGTAAATTATTCAGGCACTGAGATAATTTGGGATATTGATATGATTACTAAATATTTCTGAAAAGTTAGATTATTTTATAATTAGCACAAAATCTATCACATATGTGAACAATAGATACAACTTTAGCTATTGAAGATTTAGATACATTAGAAAACTAGGAAATTATGAATTTCTTAAAATGGGACTAACTTTTTAATGGAATCAGTAAAATCATATATGAGGATTGTGGGATATATTACCATTATTAGAAGATGGAATAATTGGATTGTTTGGTATTTTCCATTCACAGAGTTGAATAATACCTCCTGACCTCACAAGCTTAATACTAGTAATTAAAGTATAATTATTTGAAGCACCCCTTACAGATTTAAATGGGTTGATCAAATGGCAAATACCATTATTTTAGCTTCTTTATAACTAGAGGTAGTTGGGCTATATTTAAAAAATTAATATTTCCACTATTTTTAAGGTCTAGAACCTATTATAGGCTCAATATTCATCCAAAAACCAATGCATCCAAAAACCAATATTTCAGTGGATATTGAAATGGAAAAAAAAAAAAAAGCATTCTATCTATTCTATTAGGTTCTATTGGGTACAAAGAAGCATGTGCCATGATCTCCGGCCTTAAGGACTTTACAATTATATACACGAACTATCAAACAATAATAAATTGTGTAATACAGACTATAAGTAATGTATTAGCTCAGAGCAATGGAGATCAGTGAGAACTGGAATAAGTCAGGGAAGACTTCATAAAAGTGGTAGTATTTAGAAGCCTCCTGAGTTGGATTTGAATCGATGGAGGGGGGAAAGGGCGAATATTTCAGGAGAGAATAAAGGCACAGAGGCTCAAATTATTTTAGTATTTTTGTGGGAGAGTGAGGTTTATAATAACATGGAGAACTGGCTTTTGGAAGTCAGGAAGAAAATGCATAATATTGGACAGCTAAGGCGAAGTTAAATTATAAAGGCCCTCTAAAGTCAGGTAGAAGCTTAGACTGGGGTAAAAGAATCCTGTTCTAACATGAAGGAATGACTCCTGGGCCCACAGAGGCTGGGGTACCCCTGCTCCCTACCCTGTATCCAAGGACATGGTTTGGATGGAATTCAAGCCACTGAGAGCTGGTCTCTAATGGGGTTGGGGTAGAGTTGGCTCCTTATTTTCACACTCTTTGGCTCATTAAATCATCACTCTGGTGCCAATTTTATTTATAACCTGAGTTATGATTCATGTCTAGGGTTTCCCCCAAAGGGAGGAGTAAAGAAGTGGTACTCCAGGCTTAGTATAAATTAAGTACGGAACAGATACTTTATTCCTATAGACAAAAGAAGTGGTAAACTCACAGGACACACTGAATACATTAGTGGAACAACTTGAAACAGTATTCAGTAAATTTAACTTATAACATTCCCCTTACTCTTCTGGGAGACTTGATACTTAATCCTTATCAAAAATAAAGGCGTTTGTAGGACAGTCTGCTAGGCATTTTACATTTCGCTTTGGCTCTCAGGACACGTCTGCTATTATATGAACAGCCTGGGAATCTCATAAGGTCCCATGGGTTCAAGGAGCTTTTTTTATGCAAGTGATTCCCATACTATTCATCTAGCATTTGGATCACCAACGACCTCTTGGACATCTGAAACTGGATGTCTTGTGGGCATCTCCAGTTCTACATGCCCTAAGCAGAGCTCATCATCATCTTTCCCAGTTGCCCAGCCTCAGTTATTCCATATTCACACGCCCCTAGTGATCTTCAATCCGCTGTCAAGTTTCATCCTTTCAAAACTGTATTAACATCTCGTTTCCATTTCCTCCCTACTCACATAGCTGCCTCTCTGCTCTGGGTTTATAATCTCCTGCCTCTAGTCTCCTTGCCTTAAGTCTCTTCACTTTTGAGTCTACCCAATAATTCAACCTCCATGGTGATCTTTTCTTAGTCAATAAAGATTTAAGTGCATTCAATGTGTCAGGCACTGTGCTAAGCAACAAGGATAAACAGAGGCAAAAGATAGGACCCTTCCCACCCCTCAAACTCAAATTGGAGACAATAGGTAAATAAATATGTACAAACTATATGTAGGAGAAATGGGATATAATTACGAGAGAAGGCTCTAGAATTAAGAGGGTTGGGGAGTGGCCAGGGGGTTCAGTGGATAGAGAGCCAAGCCTGGAGACAGGGGGTCCTAGATTCAAATCTAGCCTCATTTGTTTCCTAGTTATGTGACCCTGGGAAAGTGACTTAAGCCTCACTGCCTAGAGATAAGCTCTTCTACCTTGCAGCTGATACTTAAAATAGATTCTAAGACAGAATGAAAGGTGTTTTTATAAGGTAAGGGTGGGAAAAGCTTCCTCTAGAAGGGATTTTTTGTTGGGGCTTAAAGGAAACTAGGGAAGGCAACAGGTAGAGAGGAAGAGAGGGATCATTTTATGCATGGGAGGCCAGCCAGAGAAAGTGCCCAGAATGGGAATGTCTTGTTCATGGAATCTTCAGGAGGCCAGTGTTACTCGATCAGAGTACACGACAGGAAGTAAGGTATAAAAAGACCTAAAATAGGAGGGAGATAACTTATGAAGAGCTGCAAATGTAAGGGAGATACCAGAATTTGTTGTGTATGTGTGTGGGGTGATCTCTTTTGTGGTTGAATGGAAGGTAGGAACAGAGAGAGACTGGAAGGGAAAGAATAGTAGGTCTTTGCAATAGTGCAGTTGATAAGTGATGAGGACCTGCACCATAGTGGTAGCAGTGTCAAAGGAGAGAAGGCATATTTGAGAAATGTATCAAAGTCGAAATTCAAAGGCCTTGGCAATAGATGAGATATGGGTGATGAGATATAGGGAAGAGTCAAGGGTGACTAGGAGGATGGTGGTGTACCAGATAGTAATAAGGAAGTTTAGAAGTGGGGAAGATTCAGGGAGAAAAGTAAGTTCTATTTTGCACTTGTTGAGTTTGTCTCCTGGAATTCCATTTCAAGATGTCTGAAAGGCAGTTGGAGATGGAAATAGGGTGGGGGGTCTGGGGGGTAGTGTCAGTTTCAGTATCTTCAACTGTAAAATGGGGATATCTACTTCCAAGGGTTGTTATAAAGATTAAATCAGATATTTATAGTATTTAGCAAAGGATCTGACATAGAGTAGGTACTTAATAAATGCTTCCTTTCTTCTTGGCTTCCTCTTACTTCCAGAATCAAACATAAAATGCTGTTTGGCATAGAATGTCTTTTACAACCTGACCTCCTTCCTACCTTTCTAATTCTTACACTTTATTAATCTATACATACTCTCTGATTTCCTGACAATGGCCTACTTGCTGTTCCTTAAACTAAATGCTTCATTGCTTTTTTTTTGCTACCATTATTTTTATTTTTTATATATAACATGTAACAAAAATAATACATGATTTGTTACAAATATGTAATAAATTATGACAAACATGCTTATCTAAGAGAAACAAATTCTCACCTTAGTTATGTCCAAATATCTGTCTCATTCTTCCCCCACCCCTCTCCTATCCCTGCCTTTTTCAAGAAGGCAGGTAATGATATAGGTTGTATATATAATCATATAACACATATTTCTCTGTTCGTCATGTGAAACAAGATAGATTACACTAGAGAAAAATTCATGGAAAAAAAACGTGAAGAATGGTATGTTTCTGCATTTGAACTCCATCTATTTCTTCTATGGTGGTGGACATACTTTTTACTTCATTGGCTTTTAATAGGCTGTCCCATTTCTGGAATACTCACCTGCTTCACCTATGCCTTCTGGTGTCTAGCTAAGACAGAGTTCTAAGTAATTTTCAGATAAAGAAATCAAAGCCATCAATAATCATATGAAAAAATTTTATAAATCACATTTGACTAGAGAAATGCAAATTAAAACAGTGTTAAGGTACCACCTCACACCTATCAGATTGGTCAATACAATAAGTGTTAAATGTTGGAGAGGATGTGGCAAAATTGGGACACTAATGCATTGTTGGTGGAGCTGTGAAGGGATCCAACAATTTTGGGGGCAATTTGGAACTATGCCCAAAACTATGCATACCCTTTGATCAATATGGAATATGGTCTATATCCAAAAGATAATAAAAAAGGAGAAAGGACCTACTTGTCCAGAAATATTTATAGCAGCTCTTTTTTGTAGTGGAAAAGAATTGGAAATTGAGGGGATGTCCGTCAATTGGGGAATGGTTAAATAAACTGTGGTACATGTTGGTGAAGGAATACTATTGTTATAAGAAATGATAAGTCAGATGATTTCACAAAAAGCTGGAAAGATCTGCAGGAACTGATGCAGAGCAAAATAAACAGAACTGGGAGAACACTGTAAATAATAATAGCAATACTGGATGATTTTTATCTGTGAAAACTTGGCTGCTCTCAGCAATGCAGTGATCTGGGACAATACTGACTTGTGATGGGGAATATGATACACCTCCAGAGAAAGAACTGTTGGAGTCATCTTTCACATCAGTGTATTTATGGTTTTATTTTGGGGTTTGGGTTATGTATGAGTTTGCTCTTATAACAATGATCAATATGGAAGTATGTTTTGCATGACAATAAAATAAAAAAAGATGGTAGAAGAGCTTATAAGCCCTTGAAGGTACAGTATTGGAGAGGCTTTGAGTATGACCCAGATAACAAAGTCTACTTTCTATTTTTTAATGAAAATAACCTAGCTACTTATGGAAAAGAACATTATTATCAGGCTACTGAAATTTACTTATCCATTTATCTATTATTTATGTTTTTTTATTACTGTGGAAACTGTTGAAACAAATTAAACTTTAAAATTCTGACACCCCTCCCCCCTCCCAAGTTAGTTCTAATTATTCACATTGGTTCATCTACTGGAGGAAGTCTTCATATGCCTGTATGCAGATGTGCCCTTAACTCACCAGTGGGTTTCAGGCCCCTAGGCTACCCTTAGTGACCCTTTGAGACTTCAGAGAATGGTAGGGATATAACAGATATTGTAGAGGCAGAATCAACAATCCTTGACAATTAGGTGTTAAGATGGGAGTGGAGTTAAAGATGATTCCCAAGTTAAAAGCTTGTTGACTGGGAAGATGGTGGTACTATGAAGAGAAATAATTTGGGGGAGGCTGATATGAGGGACACAATCTCAGTTTTGGACAGGTTAAGTTTAAGGTTTTAGCTGGCCACCAAGGCAGAGATATCCAGAAAGAAATAAGCAACAAGCTCTGAGGAGACATGGCTGGCAGAGATAAGGATTTAGGAGGCATTTGAATTGAGATAATTAAAACCATGGGAGTGGATGAGGTCACCAAGAGTCAAAAAAGACAACCGAGACAAGTTATTTACCCACACATAGAAAAAGGGCTAAACTTGGATAGTTTGAGAAAGATACGTTACTATTGTGACTATTTCTACTTAGGAACAGAAAAGGAAGATGATTATTTTAACATTCCAAGTAAGGAGGACTAAAAGAGACTAAGTATGAGTCTTATCTCTGCTAACAGTAACTAGCACAGAGAATCCCTTAATGTTAAATAATAGCAACTCTTGATTTCTCCTGGATCATAGTAATTGTTGAGAAATCATAGAGATGAGACCAATAGTCTCTTCTAGTCTTCCTTGCTTGTAATGTCTTTTTCTTCTATGTGCCAATAAGTTGTGCTGAAAATTTTTCTACTAGAAAAATTTCAACTACTACAGTTATCATGTAAAATAATTATATTCACTATAGTTGGAGCAAGAAAGCATTAGTATTTTTTTTTAATAGCTGGGGCGTTATGACAGTATTTTCACCTTTTGCTCAGAACTGTTTTGGCAACCAAACCTGGAGGTAGAGGACAGAGATGCTTCTTCTTCCAACTGGCAAAGAAGTCTAATACTTTTTCTTCTGGCGTGACTGAATGAGATACAAAGAACCGAAGAAATCCAAAGCTGGCTCCAGAAATCAGTATTTAAAGCATAAAATTTTAAATGCTCCAAGAAAGAAAACCCTCTACTACTATACTTCACCATCTTGAAAGTGTTGACTGTTGGAATAGAAGTTTATTTCTAAAAAGTATTTGGCTCAGCACCAAGGGGATTAAGAAAATTGGAGTAATACACATTTCTGCAAAATAATAAAAATGTGTTCCGACTGTAGAATTCTACCTCATTGATGATACAGTGTATATGGACAGGCACACGTGGACATGGACACACACACACATATATATTTATGTAGATTTTTAAATTAAGTAGCCCTTAGTGTTTTTGGTGCCTCAAGGGAGCAGATACACTTCATCCTTTGTTGTGTGTGAAGATTGGGAATTCTTTTTGTTTCCATCCTAGTCTCCCGAGAGAGGCAGTGAAGCCTGAAAAGGAAGGGAAACCCAGTGGCTTTAACAGAAAAGGAGAGCGAGAGCAAGCGAGGGCGAGGAGAGCGAGGAAATCCTCCTCCAGCCTCGGAGGGGGTGTCTCCCCCAATACCAGCGCCCTCCCCCCGGGCTCGTGGGGCGGGTCTGGTTTGCTCAGCAGCAGCAGCAGCAGCAGCGGCGGCAGCGACGGCGACGGCGGCAGCTAGCAGCCCCGGGGCTCAGCCACAGCCTTTTGGCAAAGGAGCAGCAGCGTCTCGGGCAGAGCGAGGCCCAGGGGAGATCCGGCCGCCGCCAGGATGGAGGAATCGCCGAGCGGGAGCCGAAGTCACAGGGGACGGATTTCCTCCTCAGCCCACCCCCTCCTCCCCAATGCTGGCGCCTGGCGGGGCCTGCATGGCTGGCTCCGAGCGCCAGCGAGGCGGGAGAGGCCTGGACCTTGGGCTGGGGAGCGGCAGCCGGCGAGCGAGGCGGGCACAGCGGGGTAACGGGCGAGCCGGAGCCGCGCTCGGGAACCGACGCCGCCGCGGCCGCTCATTGTCTCTCTCTTTCCACCCGGGGGGCAAACAGGAAGCGAGGCGCCTGGGCAAGAGAGCGACGGGCTCCCTAACCAATGAGAGCGTCCGGCGGGGAGCGTAGCGGCGAATGAACGGGGAGAAGAGGGGCGGGACTTCCGGGCGGGCTGTCACCCTCTTCCCCCCTTTCGGGCTGGAGGCTCCACCTTTTGTGTTTCCCGCACAGTCAATCAAAATAGGAAAAAAAATCCCCCGGACCGCTCCGGCCGTGTCCGCCGCCGCTTCCCGCATCCTCTCCCGCCGCCGCCGCCTCCGCTCCTCACCATGTGTAAGGCGGCGGGGAGTCCCGCCTGAGGTGCCCTAAACACACTATGACCGGTACGTAAAGCAGAGTGAGAGAGCACTCCCAGCAGCCAGTTCCAACCACCCCGGGGCCGCCGTCGCTGCCGCCGCCTCCGAATGTGTGTGTGAGGCTGGGAAGTGTGAGTGTGTGCGGGGTGGGGAGGGGCACAGCCTCCCTCCCTGCTTTCTCCTTCCCCCGGCCACCGTCCGCTCCTAAGAATCCCGCGCCCCCCCAACCCCCTAAGCGCCGTCCCAAGCCTGGGCCCCGAGTCCCACTGGGAGCGCATCCCCCCGGTGTGCGTGTGGTGACCGACCGTGCGAGAGGAGAGAGCGCGAGTGAGAGCAGCGAGAAGGGAAAGGGGAGGAGAGGAGAGGAGAGGGGGCAGGGGCAGCGCGGGGAGGAGGAGGAGGAAAAGAGGAGGAGGAGGAGGAGGGTTACAGGCAGCCGTGGCGGGCGGGGGGAAGTGGAGGAGGAGGAGGAGGAGGAGGAGGGAGGGAGCGAGCCACCAGCCCCCGGGGGGGGGGAGATTGGGGGAGGGAGAGAAAGGAGGGGGAGGGGAGGGATTTTTCAGTCTAGGCTTTCTATAGTAATTATTTGCTATCACCGCCTGGCCCCCCCTCCCCCCTCGGCCCCCCC
>NC_058132.1:248412001-248480665 GCF_016433145.1 Gracilinanus agilis
CCGCCGCCGGGAATCACCCCGCCGGGGCGGTAAGTCGGGCGCGCTCGGCCCTGCCCCTCCCCCTCCCTCAGCCCGGCCCCCCTCCCCCGCCCTGGCCTGCCCGGGGACCCCCCGCCCCCCGCTCCGGCCTGCCCGCCGGCCTTGCGTTTTCGTCCAGAAATAGGGAGCCGGGGAAGGTAGGGGAGGGAGCCGTTGTGTTTCCTCTCCTCCCTCCCTCCCCGCTTAAATCAGGAACCAGTCTGGGCTTCCCCCTCCATTGTCACTGCAGCACCTCGCCGAGGAGGCTCCACAAAATGAAGCCTGAAAGGCGGGTGGGGAAGAGCCCTCACTCCAAAATGGATGTTGGAGCAGTTCCTCGCTGTGCTGCAAACTCCATCGCTGAACGCTATTTTCAGAAGCATTTTTTGGTCAAAGTAGCCACCACAGAGCTGAGTCTTTGTTGTTCACTAGTGTTTTTGAGTTTAGAGCTTTTCCTGTTGGAGGTTTGGTACATTTCATAGGCTTAATTTATAAATCATATATAAAGTTCAGGTTTTCTCTTTGTGAAGGTTTATAGGTGTTTTGACCTGTAGAAGTAATGTAGAGTGTTATTTGGTGATCAAGCACATTGTTCAAATATACCATTTGCATACCTGCAACATAAATGAACGTTCACGAGGGAAAAGAATGATGAAATTTAAACAGTAAAAAGTAAAAAAGAATTACTAAAGGGTTTTTTTTTTGTCTTTAGAGATTTAACATAAATATTAGCAAAAATCAAGTATTTGAAAATTTACTTTTGTGCATGTTAATATATGCCTATGATTTTGTCTGCCAAAAGAAATCACATGTCCAAACCTGGCTGTTGCATTGATTATTGTTTAGGATAATTAGGACTGCCAGTTTGACAAACATTGTTGGACTTGTAACATTTTCCTAACATTTTAGCAGTCTTTTTGGTGGAAATGTGAAAACTGTTAAGTTTAAAATGAAGGTCTATTGCAGATGACCTAGAAACAATTTTTGGAATACTTAAGTTTTGAACTTGGCATATACTATTGGAATTATAGCCTTCGGATTAGTGTTGCTACTTAAGCTCCAACTTCCAGTGTATTCTGCTTATTAAAATGCTATCACCCAAAATCATTCTTTGGTTATAGTAAGTGTGGCAGCCCACATATTTCTATTTTTAAGATATTTTTGTTCATTCAGTTTGCTAATAAATACTTCTTATTTTCTACCATTTTTATATTTAAGTGATCTCTGTAGATTTTCAAGTTGAGCTTATTAGACAGTTTTTATGTTGTAAATGTGCAAAGCTGTACTATTAAATTTGAAGGACTTTGCTCAAGTGAAACAAAGGATTCCATTGTTCTTAAAAATCTTTCAATTTATGACACTAAAATTGAAATTTAAAGGGGTTTTTGAAGCATTATTAGATAAGTTATTGCTAAAAATGATGTAGAAGCCAATTGTGTGGAATAAGTTAAATATTGATAGTCTTTCTTGATCAATTTTAAAGTATTAATAACTTTGTTCTTGTTTACTGTCCCTCTTCAAATGGCACAAAAGTGGGTCTAATGGCTACCATAGAAAACTAATACAAAAGTAAAATTGTGAACTAGATTCTTCTTTTATTTACTTCAATTTTTATCTGTTTAAAGTAGAACACAAATCTGATGTGACTAAAAACTAAGCAGCCTTAGTATCAGTTCACAGATGGGAGGTTGGAAGGAAAAAGAAGTAAGTGTAAACATAGACGTATGTTAGCCTAATAAGTAAAAGGGTGCTTGCCAGCCAGTTGTGGCAGGGAAGGTGCTGAGTTGCTACCTCTCTGTTTTAATTTTTTAGCTCCTCCCTGAATTCCCTCATGTACTGAACAGAACTTCCCGCCAGGTGAACATGAGACAGAAAGAAGTAAGAGTAATTTTTGAGTGGCACATGTGCATAAAAAGTTTTTATTTTGAGTAAAATTTGACTTGTTTGAATGTTAGCCTTGGGAAAAATACTTTCTAGTTCAGAAATGGATTTCAGAGTTCTTTGTCATAGAAAATAAGAGGCTTCAGTCCCATGAACAAATATATTTTTCATTTAATACTTTTATTGTCTCAGTGCTTTAAAAATGAATTTCTGTTTTATGAAAGGTAGATAGCTTATTTATATACTTTATATACTCATGTGCATAATTTAATTATGCTATGTTTAGTAGTTAACATTTTGGGGGGGAAGTGAAATTGAAAAACTAGATGACATGGATGGAGCTTTGCTTCTGCAGTATTATGAAGTTCAGTAAAACTTGGGTCTCTTGGATCTTGCCCAAAGGGTTTACTTACTCATAAATTCTATACAGGAAAATCATCATAAGATTATGGAAATAGAGCCAGAAAGGACCTTGGGAGTCTTCTAGTCTATTCCTTCATTTTCTGATGGTGAAACTGAGACCCAGGGAGGGTAAGGACTTGTCCAAGGTCATATAGATAGTAAGGAGCAGAGCAGGAATAAGAATTTAGGTTTTCTCATTCAGAATCCAGTTACTGCTTATAAAAATGACCTAGATCATGGCTGGACAGGAGTCTTTAAAAATAGCATTATATTGAGAATGAGGTGCAGTTTTCTCTTTACTTCATAGCAGCATAGCTCACAAATTGCAAAAATATGAAATTTGAAGTCATTATGGTTAATATTACCTGTACTCCAGGAATAAACAGTGCTACAGGCAAATAAATATTATGAAAAATTGCATGATTTATAAATAAAGGTTTCTAATTTAATGTTGCATTAATTTAGCACAGAATTTAGATCTTGGTGAGTTGTTGAGTGATAGCTGACTAAAGTACATTTTTATATTAGTTCATATAAGAGAATTTAAGCACTATGCTGTTATAGAGTATTGGTTTTTATTGTCTAATTGTTATAAATTATTTGAAACTAAGCATTTGTATATTCCAATCATTAGTAATCGAGTCACTCGGAATCTTAACAGATCACCAAACATTTATTAAGTGCTTATTCTGTGCTAGGCACTGTGCTCAGGTTTTAACTGCAAAGAAGCAAAAAACACCAAAATAGTCAACTGACCTCAAGGAGTTTACATTCTGATGGAGACAATATTTAAATTAATACCATATAAGAGATACATACAGAAGGAGGAAGGTAACATTAAATTGAAAAGCTCAAGCTTGTGAGGAAAGTGGGGAGGCTTTCTGCACAAAGTGGCATTTGTCACAGAATTTTTGAAAGAACTTAAAAGATTTGTAATTGAGTGGAATGTATGGAAGAATATCTTTTCCCCCATCACATCTTGCTGACCTAACATAGGTTTTCATATCCATTTCGACTACTTTTTTTCCTGTTCTTGGCAACTTCTCTAAAGCAGTTTGAATGGTCAGAGAAGTTAAAACTGATCCACTGATAGATATTGTAGATATCCCAGGAGTGCTGTGAATGCTTTACCTATTTACAGGTAGTCTATGAGTTCTCTTTTTCTGTAGGGAGAAAATCCATCCCCCACCCCATATTTTAATGCTTGGCTGCTCTGGAGAATGCAGCTGCGGTGAATTGCCATAGCAACCAACATAATGTTGGTGCCACTTCTGGGCTATCCTAAGCAATGGGTGACTGGCTGGCTGGGTATTTATGTATTTGGAAGGATAGCTCTTCATTTAGGGTATCATGAATTAATGGTGTTTCAGAAGTGCTTAAATTAATGGTGTTTCAGAAATGGTAGTTTTGAAAAATGAAAAAAATCCAATATAGATCTCATAAAATTTTCTTAAATCATTCATTGATACAAAACTCCCTGGGAAACGAGACAACTTTCCCCTTTCAGGCCCTAAAATTGGTGATTTCATTGACCAACCAGCAAGTACATTTTGTGCTTGTAGAGCACAAAATACATCCTTTAGAAGCAAACTGAAAAACTATTCTCCCTTTTTTCCCTACCTATGCATTCTTGAACCTATCTCTGTTTATTTTTATTTTGCTTGTTTCTTTTGGTATTTGTCAGTTTATAAAGCATCACAGGACTCACCAAGATCTCTTTGAGGATTATTTTGTAAGTCACTTCTTTTGCTACTCAAATGGAATTGGGTTGTGTTCAGTATCCATGTAGAAAGGCATTTGTGGAGTAGTAACATTCCTTCTACCTAGGCTATGACTTAAGTGAATTCCTAGGGCTTTTAAGATACATAGAGGTTAAGTGAACTGTACAGGGTTAAGCTGCTAACAGCATATTATTACCTTTTAGAGGTATGCTTCCTCTAATAAGATTCCTTTTTAAAATGCTTTAGATTACAAAATTATTTGGTTACTTTGAAATGCTAAGAGAATTCAATGTGAAATATCCTGAAAGGAAACTGTAATACTATTTCGTTTTCACAACTGTGAAATGAGTACTGTTGTTTGACCTTATTTTATAGGTAAGGAACTTGTCTAGGCTTACTTAGGCTAGTAAGTGGTTGAGGGAGATTTGAATCCAAATATTATTGACACCAAGTCTATTGTTCTATTCACTTAGACTTTTTTTCTCTCTTAGGCTGAGTTTAATAAAGTTAAATTGAATGAGGATAAATGCAAAATTGTACATCTGAGTTCAGAAAAATCAACTTCACAAGATTGAGAAGGCATGCTTAGGCAGTATTTCCTTTTAGGTTTTTAGTGATTTTTAAGTCCAGTATGATTAAATAACATAATATGGAAGCTGAGAGTGCTTCACTAGGAAATACATAGTTGAAAATGAGAGGGGTTGCGTCTGCCTTGGACACTCCACATCTGGAGTATTGAGCCATATTTTAGGAAAGCTATAAATTTCCTTTTTAAAGTGTTCTGCATGTGATTTATATTTATTTACTATGTGTATGTATTCCTTCCAGTAGATTCTACAGTGGTTCCCAAACTTTTTTGGCCTACCACCCCGTTTCTAGAAAAAATATTACTTAGCGCCCCCTGTCACATACTATCACCACCTCCTTACAGTTATTCACCGCCCCCAAATGCACCTGTGGTTATCACCCCTCTTCCCCCCCCCCCCCCCGCTCCCCATTGCTGCAGCACCCACCAGGGGGCGGTGGCACCCACTTTGGCAATCACTGCAGTAGAAGGTAAAGGTAAACCCTTTGGGGGCTGACTATTTCATTTCTATTCCTAAATTGATAAGTTGGAAAGCATCCACATGGAGGCATCCAGGTTGAAGAGTCCCTTAAGTGAACCTTTCAAACTAGGTCTGATAAGCTTGATAGAGATGACTGAGGATAGGGGACAGGGAGGTAGGGTTTAAAAGTGGACAAGATACTTATTTTCAAGTATTTGAAAGATTAGCGTGTGGAAGATAAGTTAAATTTGTTCTACTTAAATCTAAAAAGTAGAACTAGAAATAGTGGGTAGAAGTTATCAGGGACACATTTAAACTCTGTAAGGAAAAAATTGATAACAATTAAAGCTGTCCAAAAGTGAAAAGTACTGTCTTGAGAGTGAGGTAGTAGATAGTGAATTCTCTCTTCCGGAAATTGGGGATTTCTCTCTTCTGGAAATTGGGGATGGCCATTGCTTGGTTATGTTGTAGAGAGAATTCTTGTTCAGATATAGTTTGAACTCGATGGTCTCTTGAGTTCCCAGAGTGTAAATTAAGGTTATTGATCATCATAGTAGTTGTAATTCCCTACAGTCAGCTTATCTCAACATTTTTTGCTTGATTTTGTTTATAATAATTCCACTTGGAAAATATGACAATTTGTTTTCTTTTGAAGAAACCTGTCTTTCATCAGAAGTATGTTTAATGTAGTTTGGAATGAGAGAGAATTGGATTATTTGTGTTTATAAAAAGATGGTAAATCTATAAAAAGAAACATCTCCAACAAGGATGTCCACTTTTAAATATTTTCCCCTGCAGAAAACGGAAGATTTTATAATCAGTATTTAAGATCACCTGTATTTTTATAGAAAACACTGGCACCTATAATAAGAATTGTAGATAAATTCTTTTAATAGGCATCTAGGGGTTAACAACATTTGTATTGAAATTTAACATTCTTTAAGGATATTTTGTAAAAGATGTAAATGTCTTCCAGTTTATTTAAAACATAAAGATCATGAAATGTAAACCTGAATTGCTATTGTAGCATTTGGCAAAGGGGAAAGGTAAGTCAAATTTGCCACTTAGAAATAAGCTATAGACCCTTACACTTGTTTTAATTGTTATCTAAAGATTTATATTTTTAGTTTACATCTTAAGTATTTGATAGGCTTATGTATTATTTTATGTTTTTTCATCTAATATTAATGTATAAGACCCCCACTAGACTATGAGAATCATGCAGGCAAGGTTCATGTATCTTAATCTGAACTTGGGATCTCTCCTAGTACTTAGCATAATGTTTTGAGTAGAGTAATGAATGTTTGAATTTAATTGACAACATCAATAAAAAACCATGCACACTGAAAGAGATTATTTTGGACCTCCTTATCCCAACTATAGAAGTACTTAGATTGATTTTAAGAAATGTGTAAGGGCAGCTACGTGGCTCAGAGGTTAGAAAACCAGGCCAAGAGACAGGAGGTCCTGGGTTCAGATTTGACCACCAAAACTTCCTTGCTGTGTGACCTTGGGGCAAGTCACTTAACCCCAATTGCCTAGCCTTTGCCACTTTTTTGCTTTGGAACCAATACTTGGTATTGATTCTAAGACAGAAGGTAAGGGTTATTTAAAAAAAGAAATGTGCTAAATATAATTTTTATGACCCTTTTACTATAAAGGCCATCAGGTAGTTTGTGTTGGGAAAAACTAAATGCATGCAAATTCAGTTCTCTTATTTTAATTTTATGGGAAGCTTGTAGGACACATTTTTGTCTTTTACCAGTGATTAGAATTGTGGGTGGGGAGTGGTTTAACCAAGTATCAGCATGCATGCTGATATATATACATACATGCATACATATACATACATACTATATATTCTCAACAGCCTTCTTTGAAGCAATATTCTTTCTTAAAGACTAGACTACTTAGTTTTCAGGGCATGGAGGTGTTTTCCTTTGTGCTGTTTGGGCCCTGTTTTTTGTCACCAACCCTTACAACTCCTCTCCCCCTTTCTAAACTCTGACATTCTCTGGGAAGAATTATAGAAGCAATAGTTCAGATCAGATCACTAGTTTTATCATGTGTACTTGGTAATCTCCTATAGCCTACTTTTTATTTTGAAGAACGAACTATTTATAAAACAATAGCCATGTTTACTGTATTCCCTCAGCTTCTATGGAAACCCTTTGGGGCTGATGTGTGACTACTATGCAATAACCTTCATCATTAATTAAATGGAGTAGCTGTAGGTCACTAATACTTCTTTATTTGAAAGCCCAGTGGTTAAGAGGACAGTTTTATGTTTTACTAATAGAGAAGTTCAAATATGAATTTACTCTAGAATAGCATAACCCAAATTATCTTATAGGATTTTCTGGATAACAATATGATTTGGGGACTTGTGAGAATTTTAATGCCACTGATGCTTCCTTTACTCAGTAAGGAATTTGTTCTTTGTAGGGTTTCTTTCCCCCTTTATGGTATGAAAAGAAGTTTGGTTTTCTTATTTTCCTCCAAAATTTCCCCAGCATCTCTGTACTGGGTGTATAGTCCTCCCCATATGATTTATGGACTTGTTAAATGTGTTTCAAAACCTAAAAAGTTGGGGGAGGAGGTAGGTAGCTCAGTGAACAGAGCCAGGCCTGGAGACAAGAAATCCTGGGTTCAAATTTGACCACAGACACTTCTAGCTGTGTGATTCTGGGAAAGTCACTTAACCTCAGATGCTCAGCCCTTATCTTTCTTCTGCCTTCGAACCAATACTTATTGTTGATTCTGAGAGAAGATAAGGGTTTAAAAATAAATAAACCTACATTTCTAGCCAGTTAGTTTCAGAAATGCTACTTTAGAAGTGGGCTAAAGTAAAATAAACTTATATTTAAATTTGAAATTGATAGCACTAATATACAGATACTATTTTTATAAATTAAACAACTGATAGATTTGAAGGCAACACTGCAATAGTATTTAAATTTTTAAAAAATAGTACTTTGAATGTACCACATTTGAAAAGATAAGGCCAGTTAATGAGCATTTATTAAATGCTTTCTATGTGCCAGGCATTGTGCTAAATGCAGGGTATGCAAAGAACGGCAAAAGACAGTCCTTGCCATGGAGGAGCTCACAGCCTAATGGGGGAGACAACATACAAACTATATACAAATAAATATTTATACAGGATAAATAGGAAATCAACAGAGGAAAGGTAACTACTAATATTATTTGTGAAATTTGTACTGTGAATTTTTTCTCAAGTGATGATAGATTTGAGTTGAATCATCTTCATAGTATCTTTTTTGATCAGTAGCATGTGATAAAATAGACGGGGTAAGAGAGCAGTTTGTGGGACAGTTTTTTTCCCTTTTTTTTTGTGCTATTTGTGAGAGTTGAGCCCATGACTTTGATTCTATTTAATGTCATTAGCAGTCTCAGTTAATATAGTTAACTCATTACTATAATTGATTTTAGGTTGTTTTTTTTTTTTTTTGGTGATAATGGCATAATTTTTGATGTTATGTAATAGAATTACTATAACTGTTTTATAGAGTATTGTCTAGGTTGTTTGATTACATATGTCATATAACATTTTTTTTTCTGGGTCCAGACAGGTGACCTGACTTCTGTACAACTAGGAGAAACTCCAAACAGATGGGAGGTTTTGCCTGCAACATCCACCAATATAAAGGATGAAGCTGGTAATATAGTACAAATTCCAGGTACTACCACGGTAACTTCAAGTGGGCAATATGTCCTCCCCCTTCAGAGTTTGCAGAACCAGCAAATATTTTCAGTTGCATCAGGATCAGATTCATCCAATGGTACAGTGTCCAACGTTCAGTATCAAGTCATACCTCAGATTCAGACAACAGATGGTCAACAGGTCCAGATTGGTTTCACAGGCTCGTCAGATAATGGGAGTATAAATCAAGAAAGTGGTCAAATTCAGATCATTCCTGGCTCTAATCAAACATTACTTGCTTCTGGAACACCATCTTCTAATATTCAGAATATTTTATCACAGACTGGACAAGTCCAGGTTCAGGGAGTTACAATTGGTGGTTCATCTTTTCCTGGACAAACCCAAGTAGTTGCTAATGTGCCTCTTGGTTTGCCAGGAAATATTACCTTTGTACCGATCAATAGTGTTGATCTAGATTCTTTGGGACTTTCCAGCAGTTCTCAGACAATGACTGCAGGCATTAATGCTGATGGACATTTGATAAACACCGGACAAGCTATGGATAGTTCAGATAATTCAGAAAGGACTGGGGATCGAGTTTCTCCTGAAATTAGTGAAACGAATACAGATACAGATTTATTTGTGCCAACATCCTCTTCATCACAGTTGCCTGTTACTATAGATAGTTCAGGTATATTACCACAGAACACCAATAGCTTGACCACTTCTGGTAGTCAGGTGCACTCTTCTGATCTTCAGGGAAACTATATCCAGTCATCTGTCTCTGATGAGACACAGACTCAGAATATTCAGGTCTCTACAGCACAGCCTATTGTACAACACCTACAACTCCAAGAGTCTCAGCAGCCAACTAGTCAAGCCCAGATTGTACAAGGTCTCACACCCCAGACAATCCATGGTGTGCAAGCAGGTGGCCAGAGTATATCCCAGCAGGCCTTACAAAATCTTCAGTTGCAGCTGAATCCTGGAACCTTTTTAATTCAGGCACAGACAGTGACCCCTTCTGGACAGATAACTTGGCAGACATTTCAAGTGCAGGGGGTCCAGAACTTACAGAACCTCCAGAACTTACAAATACAGAATACTTCTGCCCAACAAATAACTTTGACACCTGTTCAGACTCTCACCTTTGGTCAAGTTGCAGCAGGTGGAGCCTTGACTTCAACTCCGGTTAGTCTAAGCACTGGTCAGTTGCCAAATCTACAGACAGTTACAGTAAATTCTATAGATTCTACTGGCATACAGCTACATTCAGGAGAGAACGCTGATAGCCCTGCAGGTATGTATAATTTAACATTTTAGTAAGATAATTTTAAAATAACTATAGTACTTGAATTAATAGACTCATACCTATGTTATGCCTTTGATGAGGCAAGTAATTTATTTTGTAATTTATGTTAAAATTATTTTTGATTTAATAGTATTAGACTTAAGAAGTGGTAATTTAAATTTTTTTGTGTGTATAGGAAAATTGGTATTTTCTAGATTTCTGCTTTTTAAAGTTTAAAATTGGGTAAATTTTCTAATACTATTGTTAACTAGTGTTATTTGCACTTTTCACCTTTATATCTATTTCTCCATACTTAAAATTCCTTACTGACAAGCATTCATGTTTTCCGTTATACTTCTTTTGGATTCCTTGGATTTAGGTTAGGTATTTTTATGAATTACTCTGTTTTTCATAGAGATAACTGTGGAACCAGTGTGGTATTGGGGGAAAGAACACAGGAATGATTGTCAAGAGACACCTGGGTTCTGACCCTATTCCAGTCACTACATAGCAAGCTGTTCACTTCCCATATGCGCCTCTTTCTTCTAAATTCAGCAAGGTAAAATTAATAGGGATAAATGTCATGTACTTAGGTAAAAAGACAGATGTAGAAATTGATTTGGGGGGCCCATGCCTAGAAAGCAGTTTATATGGTTAAAAAAACCAGAATTTTGGTTATAACTGCAAGATCAGTATATAAATCAATAAATAACAAATACATGACTGCTCAAAAAGCTAATGAAATCATGTTTGTAAGATTATATTAATTTCTGGATCACATTTTAAGAAAAGTGATGTTAATAAATTAAAGTTTCTGAAGCAATTGGGATGGTAAGCAGGTGCCAGAACCTATCATGTGAGAAAATGCAGAAGAAACAGAAAATTTCTAGTCTGAAGGAAAGATTTAAGAGGGACATGCAATAATTCAATTCAGTAAACATTTACTAAGCACCTATTATGTGTTAGGCACTGGGGCATAAGAGGCAAAAGACAAGCCCCTGTTGTGTTGAGATTTGACGTTTTGCGGGGAGGGGCTTCAGAAGACAAAACCTAAGATTATTCTGTGGGAAACAAATTTATGAATAACTACCAATTAGAACAATTAGAAAATAAAATGAATTGCATTGTTAGGTTTTGAGTTCTATTCCCAAAGGTGTTCAAGTAGAGATGGATCATTTTCCCAAGGATGCTGTAGTTGAGATTCATGTATTGAGCAGGATATTGGAGGAATGAGTCAGAAGGCTCCTTTTGGCTCTTAAGATTACAACTAAGTCTTTGCTTTATGTAAGTGGACTGTTCTGTAGACTTCTATGTACATTGAATTTGTCTATGAATGTGGGGAAAGGAGAGATGGAGGAAGGGGCTGTATTTCTATGAGGGGAGAGGGCCAGCAACTCATCAGGGCTGCCAGAACAGGAGTAGTAGCATGGCATGTTGGGGCCTGGCTGGATGTGAGAGGAACAAGGGAATGGAGAAGCCACACATGTTGGGGCTGGACCTAGATACACACAAGACAGGATGGATTACATGGAGGGATTGAGAATAGAGACATGATACTGGACTGACCTAAGACAGGAGGCCAGACACCCAGGGGGGGCTGCTCACTAAAGGTCTCAAACCAAGTCCTTAACGGCTGACACTATTTCTGCTTTCATTTAGAAAACAAATTTTTTTTAGGATATTTATGGGGGTGGGAAGCATGAGTATGCATGCATGTGCACAATCCTGTACAGTAAAGTTAACAAAGGTATTATTTTGGAATGTGGTTTTCAGAATTTTTAACATAAAGAATAACTTGCACAGTGTGAATTAACATAAAGCAAAACTGTCTATATTAGGTTCCATGACTAGCCTGGGAAAATCACTTAGTAAGAAACTGAGCTTCAGTTTAGTACAATGAAGGAGCTAGATTTTATGATCTCTAAGGTCTGTCCTAGCTTGTAACATTTTATAATCTATAATTTGTTATGAACTTCATTATGGACATCATACTTGGATAAATATCTGTTATATCTGTTAGATGTATCTGTTGCTCAGTCTGTGTTGTAATATTAGAAATGAAATTCTCTTTCCATAAGTAGTCTCAAAATAAAGTTAGATATTAGCAATGTTATTCTGTCATTTGACTAAAACTTTTTTGCCAAACCTTTTTTTGTTGTTGTTAAACCCTTACCTTCTGCCTTGCAGAGGGGTAACCTTTCTGCTTCAATTTCTTTATCTATAAAAAAAGGGTAGGAATTGATGGCCTCTAAGATCTTTTCCAGATAGAAATCTCTATGATTCTACATTACCAATGCAAATGGAAACTTTTTTCAGAAATTTATAATACTAGCTATTGATTCCAAGGCAGAAGAGTGGTAAAGGCCAGGCATTGGGGATTAAGTGACTTACCCAGGGTCACACAGCTAGGAAGTGTCTGAGGCCAAATTTGAACCTAGGACCTCTTGTCTCTAGGCCTGGCTCTCAATCCACTGAGCTACCCAGCTGTCCCCTAAATGTTTTCTTGAACACTAAAACATTACTTTGTCAAGTACTATACCACCATTTTATGCTGGGTAACTCTTAAATTTTAAATAAATTTTGTTTTGGGAAATAGACTCCTTTGATAATCAGACACCCTACAATAGCAGAAGAACTGGAACTAGGAGTCATTCTACACAGAACACCTTTACTTCGTTTCCTATGTACCTGTTTTAAAAAGGGCTCTTAAAGAAATAATAGATAACTTCAAATACATAGTTCTTTGAGCCCATCATATAAAGTGAGTTCTTTAAGCTTGTCATAGGAAGCTAATCAGTTGTGATCATCTTAGGAGAATTTACTTATGACTTTATGGATTTATGTTGGTTCTATAGTCAGGTTGATACAAAGAACCAAAGGCTTTCACTAAAGTCAGATAATATGCTGGAAGTGCTTTCAGAGTAGAAGTACTATACAAATTGAGTGAAAGGTAGAATTATTTTAGAGTGGTAATTCAATAGCTTGAAGAGAAATGGCAATAAAGAATAAAGAACCCTTCTAGCATGCCATTAAAAGAGTATGCACTGGAATTTGCTTCTGTTTTAAAGGAATGTTGAAAGGATAAAGTGAAAAATAATCTGGTAAAATAAAGAGAAAAAAAGAATAAGGCCTGAACCTACATAGTCATTGATAAGAGGGAACTCTCTTGAATGATGAAACTTGAGCTAAGTGATATAATGGATAGAATGCTGTACTTGGATTTAGAGTGACCTGGTCTGGACACTTAATCCAGCCTCTGACACTTAGTAGTTGGGTAACCCTGGGCAAGTTACTTAACCTCTCTGCTTCAATTTCTTTATCTATAAAAAAAAGGGTAGGAATTGATGGCCTCTAAGATCTTTTCCAGATCTAAATCTCTATGATTTTACATTACCAATGCAAATGGGAACATTTTTCAGAAATTTATCATCTTATTAGTTGTGCAGAATACTAAGGGATTAAACAGGTATCTGATCTCAGGATTGGAACTTGAACACTGGTCCCTGGGACTAAGCCAACTCTCAAATTTTTATGTAGCACTGCTTCTGAAATGAAGAGTAGACAATATACAGAATTTTTAGTGATGTAGGTAATATAGGACTTTTAAATTTGCGGATTATTTGGTAAAATTGTACCTTTATTATACATGTGCACTTTGAAAAGAATTGGAAGGGGGTGTGTGTGTGTTTATTTGTGCTTTTTGGTTTGCACATGCATTTTTGTATACTTGCATGTAGGCCTTTGCCAAAAAACTGCACAAATCATTTTTTTCAGCTGCAATCATAATAGGACTCAAATCTTTAAATGTGAGTTACTAAAAGCAATATATTAATAGTTTGCAATTTTTAGTGTTTTTTTTAAAGTATAGAATTAATGTAAAAATTCTTTTTCCAGTCCTTGTTTCCAAATACATAAGCAGGCACTTATTGTAGTTTGAGGATTTCTTTTTAAACTTGCCATTATTACTTTTGGAATTTGTTTTATTTAAGTCCTCTGTTATCCTTCAAGACTAGTCAAATCTGAAATTGAAGTAATACTACCAATTGTTTGAAGCATGGAGGAAGTGTTTTAAGACTTCTTTTTTCTTGAAGAATTGTATTTTTTTTAAAATTGATTTAACTTCTTTAGTTCTTTGCCTCATCAGAAAAAATAGCTAAAATAGGTATGTCTTTGAACCTACTTATATGAACTTATTAAATATGTTGAAGACTTGATCAAGTCCTTCAATTTTCCTGTGCTAATCATTTTCCAATCAGTTTTTTTCCCCTCTAGCCCTTCCCTGTTCTTACTACTAACCTTTTTTACTTTGATATCTGCCACCATAATCAGAGGGAGTATCTTTCAAGATGTTTTATTTATTATTGAAAAATGGCAGGATTTATTGATTTTATAGGGAAGTGACATCTAGACCACAGAACTAACCTAAGATGATTGTGGAAATGTATATTTGAGACATGGCTAAGTAAGAAAGGAAGGAAACAAAGAAGAACAAAATGATCATGCAGTTGACAGAAAAACAGAGGGTTTGGCACTCAGAATTCTTTCTAGTGTTGAAGAAGGAACAGGAAAATGCAAATAGCCTCGTGATCACTCAGTTTTAAATGAACAATAAATCTTAGAGGAAACCCTAATATACAAAAAAGGAGAACATTCTAAATTTAGAATTTAGCTTTTCATTTTTCTACATAATCATACAAGCTTCCTTAAAAAGTCTTGGCATTTCATCTAAATATTTTCTGGGGAATTTTATTCAGATATGATACATTTTATTTTGTTTTGTTTTGTTTTGTTTTTTAAACCCTTGTACTTCGGTGTATTGTCTCATAGGTGGAAGATTGGTAAGGGTGGGCAATGGGGGTCAAGTGACTTGCCCAGGGTCACACAGCTGGGAAGTGGCTGAGGCCGGGTTTGAACCTAGGACCTCCTGTCTCTAGGCCTGACTCTCACTCCACTGAGCTACCCAGCTGCCCCCTCAGATATGATACATTTTAATTAATTATGGCTTTATAATTTAGATCATTTGTTTCTCTGCATTAACTAACACATTTACATAAATTCAGTTGTAGGTCAGTAAATTTTAACTGATAACTATCAATTATTTTCACAAAAATGGATTCAGATAAGGATTCAGATAAGAGGACCAAAAACTTTCTTTTCATTGATTCCAGTATGTGTGTAGCACAGTGCCTGGCACATAGTAGGGACTTAATAAGGATTGATTGATTAATCTTATTCTGTTCAGAATGCATGGAATTTTCAGTTCCTTCAAAAGTTTATTAGCATCTTTCTTAAATTGTTTTAATTTCTGAAAGATCATCTTAGTGATTTAAAGGGATTTGGGGTCAGCACCCACCAGTTTCTCCACTGCATTTAATTTAGGGCAATGTCTAAACCTTATTTATTTAAGGAATTACTTTCTTTTGTTTCCTCTAACATTGTTGGTACTTCCTCCATCCTTCCTCTGGCATCCCTTTCCTTGTCCCCTTTCCTTCTTTTCAAAAAGAAAGGAGAAATGGGGGGTGAAGGGAAAAGAAATTTTTGTGCTTAACTTTATTAATTTAAAATGGCTTTATTCTTACAGAGTCCCCATAGACTTAATGATTCTTAGGACTTTTGAAAAAGTGTAACTCAGTGGTTCCCAAACTTTTTTGGCCTACTGCCTCCTTCCCAGAAAAAAATATTACTTAGCTCCCTGGAAATTAATTAAAAGTTTTTTAAATAGCAATTAATAGGAAAGATAAATGCACCTGTGGCCATCACCACACCCCTGGATTGCTGCAACACCCACTAGGGGGCGGTAGCGTCCACTTTGGGAATCACTGGTGTAACTGAACCTCCTTACCAGGAGAACTAAGGGTTATGGGTTGTTTTTATTTTTTCCTTTGCCATGGTTTCTTGCTGTAGTCTTAAATTGAATGAGGAAACTTGGAAAATTAAATGGTATTTAGTATCTTGTTAGTGCTCAAATGTTTATCTAATGGGTAGATAAAAATCAACTCTTCTTAAAAATATTTTATCCTTATTTACTGCCTTGCCGAGAGAGAAAGAGGAGGGAAAGAATCTGAATTGCAAAATGCCAGAAAAGTCATAAAAAATTATTTCTACATGTAATTGAACATTTTAATAAAAAATACTTTTTTGTCTTAATTCTGTAATATCCCTTTGGTAATATATGTAAAATAATTTGGACAATATTGTCAATTTTATTATAATTGTGTGGCCCACTTGTGAACACTGAATTTTTATGTAGATCTACCTGATTTACTAGAATCATTTTGTAGTTATATGAGTCATTAGTTTGCTTAACTAGGTTAACTTCTTTAAAATTAATTTTATTATTTTAGATGGAATGTTGCTTTCTTTGACTTATGCTTTTTTAGTCAGTATACAAAAATGTCAATGATTTTTGTGTTCTGTGAACTACTACTTAACTGAAACTTGGTTTTGGGAATGCTTACTTAAGGTTTTGTAAGTAAATTATCACTAACAAATATGTGTAATTTTGCCTTTATGTATGCTTGGTGTTTGACTATGTATTTAATAGTATATTCCTAGTATCCATGTTAAAAAAAAACAATGGAAGCAGTGGGCATCTTTGTATTACCTCTATCTTTAAAATGAGAAAACTTTTTAAGTGTTTTCCCTTTAGAAACAATGCTGGCTAGCTCTTGTTTTATATGTGCTTTTGTTTTATGCCTTTAAAGTTTTTCTTTTTCTTTTTTTTTTTTTTTGTTAAACATGAGTATTGTATTTTGAGGAAGGCTTTTTCTGTATCTGTAAATATGGTTTTTAAAAAATTCTTGCTTTTAATATGAAAGATTAGGCTAATCTTCCTAATGTTAGGCTCCCACATACACCCCAGATCTCTGGTATAAATCCAACTTGGTCATAATGAATAATTTTTAGATCTATTACTTTATCCTCTTTGCCAAATTTTTATATCTATATTCATTAGTAATATTAGCTTATAATTCTTGTTCGTGTTTTAGTCTTCTGTAGTTTTTGTCTTATAGAAGTAGTTGTTAAATCTTTCATTATTTTTGAGAACAGTTTATATGCTTTTGTTTTTTTTTTTACATGTTTGATATGATTCACTTAAACTTTTTTTTTTTTTTTAAATCCTTACCTTCTGTTTTAGAATCAATATTATGCATTGTTTCCAAGGCAGATGAATGGTAAGGCCTAGGCAATAGAGGTTAAGTGATTTGCCCAGAGTCACAAAGCTAGGCTCTCAAACTTTTTAAAATCTGAAATTGGGTAGTTAGATTATCTTTTTCTTAAGTTTATTAAAGAGTATTTTTATGTTTTTTGTAGAAGACTTCTCAATTCCATCTCCTCAATATCTGTTGTTCCTTTCTTTTTATATTCATGCCTCAACCATCCTAGTCTAGGTCTCCCTCATCTTTAGTGTCAGTTATTGTAATAGCTTCATAATTGATCTCCCTCAGTTGAGTTTCTTCTCTCTCCAATGCCAGAGGAGTTTATAGTTTATCCTAAAAGCAATAGGTAGCCACTTAATGAGAACAACAATATGGTCAGACATGTACTTTAGGCATTCATATGAAGCTCTTTGCCACCTGGCTCCAGCCTACATTTTCAGACAAATTACATAAAGCTGTACTCTTGAGCCAAATTGGCCTCCTGGCTATTGTCTTTAAATGATATTCCATCTCCTACTTTCATGTCTTTCAATAGCTGTCTACATCTTTGTCTCTTGGGACTCTGGTTTCTTCCTATTTCTCTATTTCCTTTTAAGTTTTTTCCCTTTTAACTTTTGATTTTGATGACTTTAGTTTCTATTTAAAAAATAAATTTAGTTAACGATTTATTTTGTTCTTTTAAAAGGCCATCTCTTTGGTTCATCTGTCATTTTCTTTTAGTTTGGGTTTTCAAAGTTTTTTCTTTGGGATTTGTTTTGGAATTAAGATTTTTCTAATTTTTAAAAATTGTAAGCTTCGCAGTTTATTTATGTCTTTGTTAATATGATTATTGAGAATTTTCTTCTAATTACTTTTAGATTCATCTTGTAAATTTATATTGCTGTCTTAGTTGTTACTTTCCTTTATTATAATTCTTGTACCCATGGGCATTTTTTCCTTCTTCATCTTTTGTTCACATCCTTCATTGTTTATATTTTTTATTACTTGGATTTTAAAGAGATACTTAATATTTCTGCCCTTTTTTGCACTAATAAAGTAGTTTTTTAATTCTACCTTTGACCAACTTTTGTAAATGTGCCTGAAAAATAAGTACTCCCAGGTTCCAACTAAATAATTGCCAAAGGTTTATCAAATCAATTTATTTCAACATTCTATTTAGATTGATTATTTTCTTTTTGTTTCATTCTGTTAAACTTAAGCTCTGAAAGATGCACTTTGAGGTTATGTTTTGTTTCTGTCTTTTTATAATTGAATTAACATTTCCTATAAAATATTTAGATGCTTTGGTTAATATTTATATTGTTTTCTCATCTACGAGTTTTCTGGTTTATCTCTCTTTGATGATATTAATTTTTTCTGCCTATGATCATTCTTTTTCCAAGATTATGAGTATTATTCCTGCTCTTTTGGAGTCAGGTGATGCATAATAAATTTATTTCACTTGTTTTCATTTTCTCAGTATTTTTCCGTCAATGCTGCGTTCAAATGCATTTTGTACCTTTTTTCATTTTTTGGAACAGTTTGAGCCCATTTACATTCAAGGTTATAATAAGTTGTTTTTTTTTTTTTTTTTTTTTTTTTTTTTTTTTTTTTTTTTTTTTTTAGTGAATTCTAATAAGTCCTTTAACTTATTTTGCTTGGAATAGTCAATTTTCGGTTTCCCTCCCTCAGACTTGGAATCTTTCCTAAATCATTATCATTGTACCCAGACCACTTGGTTCTAACATTTACTGATAGAATCTTTTTAAAACTTGCTTTACTCAGATCAGACAGGGGTATGATTTGAGCTCTAAGCACCTATTCCCCTTCTTTTTGTCCTCTCCATTTTACCTCCAGCTATTGAATTTCGAGAAAAAGTCACTGTTAACTTCTTTTTTTTCTTCTCCTTGGGAATATTTCTGTTAGCTCACCATTCCTGGGGTTAGCCCATCCATAGCTGTCTTTTTGTTGTTGTTGTTGTTGTTGTTGTTCCTTCAGAGACCATTAGATAATCTGAGAGGATAATACAATCTTGTCTTTTTCTTAAAATATTTAAAATCAAATCATCACTCATTTTTCACGTCATATGAATTTAAGAACGTTTATTGAAATAGGATTTTCCCTGCTAAATTTGCATTTCAGAGATCTTGTTCATCTTTGCCTTTCTTGAATAATTGAAAGCCAGTAATCATGTTGAAGATCTATCATTTTAACAAATGTAAGGCTAAGCTTAGCTTTGCAGGATGTGTTGCTAGTTATTATATTTTTCAACATTTTATTACTGCTTTTTCAAACATTACTTTTTAATGAGTAATCCCATTTGGAAGCAATATTTTTTGGTGGGGTGATGGTGGTAATAATAATATAGACTTAAATAGTTTGCTTTAATTTTTTTGCAAAGCACTTTTGCATTTTCAGTCTTATCCACATTCTACTAATAAGGAAACTGAGCTGTAAATTAAATAAACTGTTCGTAATATTACAGTTAGTAAATATTGGAGACAGAATTTTAATCTAGGTTTTTACGGCCTCTAAGTCTGACATTCTGTCCACTACTAATATAGTAATAATAACAATAACAGTAATAATAGTAGCTAGCATTTATATGGCTCCAGGTACTGTGGTAATCACTTTATAAATCTTATATTTTTTGATAATATTTCACCTTTGTGAACTTTTTCTTCCTGACAATCTTGTATGACACCTTATTTGACAGTGAAGTTCTGAAACTTGATTACTTTGTTTTTGGGTACATTAAACTTGGGGTTCCTCTATGACAGTATTTCCCATAGATTCTTTTTTAAATTGAATTATATTTTTTTCAATTATGCATAGAAACAATTTTTGACAATTGTTTTCCAACATTTGCCATTCAGATCCTTTCCTTTCTGTCCCTTACCCCCTTTCCCAAGGTGATAAATAGTTTGATAGTAGGTGTTTTAATACAATACATATTTCCATATTCCCTGTCTTGTGACTGAAGACACTGTATTTACAATAAAAAACTCATGAAGGATGATGGTGTGTTTTGATTTGTAATCATATTCCAACTGTTCCTTCTTTGGCTGTGGATAGCATATAGTTAAAAAAAAAATTTTTTTTTATTCCGAGTCCCCTTAGTGTTAACTTGGAACCATGTTTTGCTGATAATAGTTTAGTCCTTCACAGTTAATCATCGTACAATATTTCTGTTACTGTGACCACTATTCTTCTAGTTCTTATCATTCTCTTTTCATCATTTCATATAAATCCAAGTTTTTCTGAACTCATCCTGTTCTTCATTTCCTATGACAAAATAGTTTTACATTGCAGCTGTTTTGTGCAGTTTACCACAGCTATACTTCAGCCATTCCCAATTGATGGGCACCTCTTCAGTTTCCAATTCTTTGTCACTACAAGAGCTGGTAAAAATATTTTTTGTTTAAGTATCTCCTTTTCTCTTATCACTGATCTCTTTGGTGATATAGATCCAGTAGTGGTATTGCTGGGGCAAAGGGTATACATAATTTTATGGCCCTTTGGGCATGGTTCCACATTCTCCGGAATGGTGGTATCAATTCACAGTTCTATAGATTCTTTTCATTTATACTTTACTCTATAATTCCAGTGCTTTTAAGCAGTTTTTTTTTTTCGTTTAGGGGTCAGAGGAGGCATGATTTTGTGAAGGAATGATTTTGAGATTTATTTCATCTTGTTCTGGGATACCAGTAACTCTCAGATTTTTTTTTAAATTCTAACTTTAGGGGCCGATTCTTCCAGTTGTGCTGTTTAAAAATTTTTCCCAGATAGTTTTTGTACCCTCGCATTTTTGTGTTTTGGATCTGACATTCATTTTCATTGTCCAGGATTTATTACTATTTTGCCATGTGTGTGTGGTGTGTGTGTGTGTGTGTGTGTTTTTAAAATTTTTATTTTAAACCTTTACCTTCTGTCTTAAAATCGATACTAAGTCTAAGGCAGAAAAATGGTAAGGACTAGGCAATTGGGGCTAAGTTACTTGCTCAGGGTCACATAGCTAGGAAGTGTCTGAGGCCTTTGAACCTAGAATTTCCCATCTCCAGATCTGGCTGTCAATCTATTGAACCACCTAGCTGCCCCTTTTGCCAAATATTTTGAACTATCAATTCTATTGTTCATTGTTTGATTTTTAAAAAAAATAAGCACTTGTTTATTGATTTAGTTTCTTTTAAAATTTTTATTTGAAATTTAAAACTACCAAATAAAATAAACATTTCTATATAAGGAGTAGAATAGAAAAAGAGGGACTTGCTTGAAAGTATGAATTTCTGTAACATATATCTTATCTTTCAAATGTAATTCAACCAGTAATTTATTATTTTTTTTAAAATCCTTACCTTCTGTCTTAGAATCAATACTATGTATTAGTTCTAAGGCAAAAGAATGGTATGGTCTAGGCCAGTGATGGCAAACTTTTTAGAGACAGAGTGCTGGGCCCCCACCACACCTCAAGTGCTATGCCCCCCCAGACTAAGAGCCCAAGTGAAACATTTCTCCCCTCCCCCCTACCCCAATCCCACACCGGGGAGGGAAAAAGCACTCCCATTGGGCTGTTTGGTGGAGGGTTGGGTGATGTGAAAAATATCATCAGGCATGGTGGAGAGGGGGATGGGAGAGGTTCTGCTGGAGTCCCTCTGCCTTTCTAGTAATGAATTCTGGAGGGAGGGGGAGGGCAGTGCATGTGCCCACAGAGAGCATTCTGTGTGCCATCTTTGGCACATGTGTCTCTGATGTTTGAGGACAGATTTGAACCCATAACTCTAGGCCTGGCTCTCAATCCACTGAGCTATCGAGCTGCCCCTGTTAACCTGTAACTTAGGGGAAAAAAATTTAAACCCATAGCTTCTGTTTTGATATCAATTTGATGACAAGAGTGGCAAGGGCTAGGCAATTGGGGGTTAAGTGACTTGCCCAGGGTCACACAACTGGGACGTGTGCCTGAGGGCAGATATGAACCCAGGTCCACCTGATTCCAGGCCTGGCACTACATCTGCGTTCCCTAGCTGCCCCATAACCTGTGACTTTTAAAGATGACTTGTTTGTGTTTCCTTCTGACCTACCTTCTGTTCTCTTCTGCACATATAAAAAAATGCTGCATTGCTCCCTTTTTATTTTTCCTTTTTGAGGGTTGGAGTGAACAGATTGTTAATCCCTTGTAACAAATGTAAAGTTAATTTTTTTTAAAATTATACTTTGCTATGATTTACCATAACTAGAAATTAACTGTAGTTGACTATAGTCAGTTGTAGTCTAGTTGACTTAGAAATGCTTATCTCATTCCCCTGAGTCTAAACCCATTCTATCCAAAGCTCTGGAGTCATGATTAGTCATTGTGATGTTCAAAGTTTTTAAGTCTTTCAATATAACATTGATATCATTATATAGATTGTTCCCAGGTTCTGGATTAGTTTGTAGGTCTTTCTAAGTTCTTTGAAGTTTTCATTTATAATTTCTTACTGTGCAGTAATATTCCATTACATTTATATGCCATAAATTGTTCAGCCATTTATTAATGGAAATTTATTGGTTCTGATTTTTTGCTACTACAGAAAAAAGTACTAAAACTTTTTCTTTCTTTGGACTTTTTTTGAACTCTTTGGGTTGTAGGTATAGTCCTAGCAGTGGTATTGCTAGGTAAAAGATGATATACAATTTAGTGACTTTGAAGCATAATTTCAAATGGAATTTTTACTATAGTGCTTGGTTTGGTTGAGTCACTTCACAGTTCTATAGTTTGTATAATGTATATATAGTACATTAGTTTTGTCTTTCTTCCTATATAGTCAAATGGAGCGTTTTATCAAGTGTTTATTTTGTGCCAAGTACTGTATTAGACATTGGGGATATAATTACAAGGAAACAAGATAGTACCTGTTCTTATAGAGTTTATATCATTTTAAAATTTCTAAAAATTTGTTAATTACATAAAAATTCCCAGATATCTTCATACCTCCTTCCCCTCCCTGTGCTAAAGAAGACATCAGTTTACCCCCCCCCCCAAAAAAAAAAGATATAAACCATGTCTTTCATATTACTATTTTTCAGTTCTTTTTTTCTGGACTTTAACAAGTTTTACTTCAATAATTCTGTAGCTATATAAAATGTTCTCTTGGTTCTCTCTTTTTTTTTGTAGTTTCATGTAGATCTTTCCATGTTTTTTTAAAATTAATCTCATTATTTCATAGGCTGTAGTATATAGGATCCCATCATAATCATATTCCACACCTTGTTCAACCTTTCTCCAATTGATGGGCATCTCTTCAATTTCCAACTGATATAAATATTTTAATAATATTGATTCTTTTTCTTTTTCCTCGTTCATCTTGGAAAACAGACATCAGTGGTATTGCTGGGTCTCTAAGAGTATGCACAGTTTTATAACTCTGGTCATAGTTCCAGATTACTCTCCAAAATGGTTGGATCAGTTTATAGTTCCACCAATAGTGCACTGTTATCCCCGTTTTCCACATCCAGAGCTTATGTTCTAATTAAGAAAAGCCACATGTAAAGGGGAGCTGGAATGGGGTGGGTAGATGGCCAGTGAGCACTGTGGAAGACTAGGTTCTAGAGCTTTTGAGGGCAAGAATTATTGTAGTTAGTATAAAAATTTTAATGATCATTAGTTGTATATTGAGTTATTCTGGGACATCACAGCACATTTTTTATGTAATTGTTTAAAAAGGGTTCACAAAAAATTGGGAACCATTGTGCTATACCATTCTGTTGGTTAGATCAAATTCCATTTAACATCTATTACTTTGTATAAAAAACTGCAGAGTTTGTTTTCAAGAATCCCCAATTCTATTGGCATGAGGAGAAGTGAGGCAAAGGTGAAATGCAATATATACAACCCAAAATAGATAGAAAGTCATTTAATGAGCCAGAGATCACTAATAACTTGGGTATGGTAGTATGGCCCGGGTAAGACTGAGCCTTGAATGAATAGATTCTGAGAGGCAAGAACAAGGAGGAATTGTATGTCAGACAAGTGAAGGTATGGAGACAAAGGGATGAAGTACTAAGTTTGGGAATCAGCCGTTAAAAGTATGGGTGGAACAGAGAATGTATGAAGGAAAGAACTGAAATAATCCTGGGAAGTTAGATGGAGCCAGAAAATGAAGTCTTAAGTGAGAGAAATAGTGAAATGTTCCAAATCTGTATACTAGGGAAATAATTTTGGTACCTCCTGGAGGGCAGGGATTGTCTTTTGCCTTTGTATCCCTAGTGCTTAGCACAATGACTGGCACAAACTAGATGCTTACTTATTGATTGTCCAACAGCTATGTTGGATACATCAGAAAGTAGAGAGACCAGAAGCCATAATAGCTGTAATTAAGAAGCCCCTATAAAAAGATGACGAGGACCTGAACTAGGTCTATGCCTATAGAATGGAGTAAAGGGAACAGACAGGAAAGATTGATCTAGTCCAGCAAAGTTATTGAATGTCTACTATGTGACAGGTAATGTGCCAGGCCTTGGTAATATAAAGACAAAAAAAAAAAATCCAAACAGTGCTCTCCTTTAACAAAGCCTTTTTAAAAATTTAGGATGGAATGGGAGGAGGCAGGGAAGAGACATACAAACAAGTATGCATATCTGAAATATATAGAAATTAATTTCAAATTAGGGGTGTAGGAGCACTAATATTTTTTGTTGGGTCAAGAAAAGCATCCTTTAAGAAGTGGCCCCTGAATTGTGCTTTGAAGGAAGCTAGGGGTGAACCTGAGGTGAATCAGACTTTGATTATTTTTATCTAAAGGCAATAGGGAATGACTGAAGCTTCTTGAGCAAGGGAATGACTTGGGCAAATTTTGTGCTTTAGGAATATTAATTTGGCAGCTATGTGAGGTTTAGAAGTGGGAGAGTGGTAAGATTAGAGGCTGAGAAGCCAATTATTGAGACTATTTTAGCATCCTAGGATAGAGATGATGAAGGCATGAATAGTTGTAACTATTTGAAAGAAAAGAAAGGGAAAAGTGTGAGATAATTAGGGCAGTGCAGTGTCTAGAAAGAATATATATGGTCAATAGTCAAAAGCTGCCAAATTATAAATTCTCAGTACTAAGAAGAAGGCCATTTAGAGATCATTAGTGATATTGGAGAGCCCAGTTTCAGCTGAATTGTGGATATGGAAGCAGAAGCTGAGTTGCAAAGAATATTAGAAGAAAGGCAATCAGTAAATATTAAGTACCTCTGGGTACCAGGCACTGTGCTAAGTGCTGGGGTTACAAATATAAAAAAGTGTTCCCTGCCCTCAAGGATCTTAATTCTCACCAGGGAAGGCAACATACAAAAGAAACCTAAAAGAGGTGGGAGAGGGTACCTAGTCCTGGGGTGGAGGGGAGATTTTGGAAAGTTTGAGAGAAATCCAAAAGCAGTATAGCCGGGGTGGGGGGGGGGATGGGGAGAAAAACTGTTCTTTCCCCCATCCCCCCTTTAAATAGAGTCTGAGGCCAGAGGTTCTGCTGTTTATTCTGAGGGGCACACACAGAGATGTGAAGACCAAGCAGGCTCAGCCTTGCAGTGATACATTCTGGGGAAGGAAGATAAGATGAAGTGATCCAGAGAAGTCCAGTAGCAGTGTAGTTGGTGGTAACTGGGGAAAATAATAGCACCTATTTTTTAGGGTTGTTGTGAGGATAAAATGAGATAATATATTGTTTGCTTTGCAAATCTTTAAGTATGACATATTAGCTGCTATTATTATTACTGGCTTCTTAAACAATATTTTTAGTTGTATCCATATAACTCCTGTATATCTTGGTAGGTAGACTTTTTTTTTTTTGCCCTTAACTTCCGCCTTGGAGTCAGTACTGTGTATTGGCTTCAAGGCAGAAGAAGGGTAAGGGCTAGGCAATGGGGGTCAAGTGACTTACCCAGGGTCACACAACTGGGAAGTGGGTGAGACCAGATTTGAACCTAGAACCTCCCATCTCTGATCCTGGCTCTCAATCCACTGAGCTACCCAGCTGCCCTCTTGGTAGGTAGACTCTTAAGTAAACATGATAGTCACTTTAAATGGCATTTCTCTTTCTGCCCCTTTTGCCAAGTTTTGTTAATAATATATTGAAAAATTGCTTTATGTGGATTTATTTTATAACTTGCTACTTTGTTGAAGTTTCCCCTCAGTTCTTCTTCTTTTTTTTTTTTTTTTAATCTTAATATGATAGCTGGCATTTATAACATACTTAGTAGTGGTAATGGTGGGCATCTTTGCTTTTACCCTGATCTTATCAGAATGGCCACTATCCCCATTCCATATAATGCTGGTTCTTTTACTTACACACACACACACACACACACACACACACACACACACACACAAAACTGATAAGGAAGTACCATGGTAACCATTTCTTTTTTAAAGCAGAAATGGGTATTGTATTTTGTTAAGGCTTTTACAGTGTATACACTAAAATAGGAATGATTCAGAGAAGATTAGCATGGCCCTTTGTGCAGAGAAGACACAAATTTATAAAGTGTTCATGGTTTTATATTTCTATATAGTGAGGAATGCTGAGGAAACTGACTAATAACTTAAAACAAACCCAAACCATTTCAGAAGATGATGGGTTTTTGTTATGTTTATTATTAATATGATCTCTTATTTATCATTTTCCTAATACTGAACCAGCCTTATTTTCCTGGTCAATAAAGTTGGATCCTTTTTTGGTTGTTATTTTTGGAAATAGTTTTATAATTTGGAATTAATTGTTCTTTGATTATTTAATAAAATTTTCTTGTAAATCCATGATTTTTTTATGGGTGAAGATTCATTTCTGGCTGGTTGGACAAAAATAAAGAAGTTTGGAGAAGGAGAAAGGTTAAGGAGAAAAATGAATTCTCTTTCTAAAAGTCTTAGGGGTTAGAGATGTTAAGAGGACATCCATGTGGTGGTGTTCAGCAGGCATTTGGCGAATTAGAATCCAACTGGAGTTCTTGAGAGAAGAAAATTATGCTAGGTGTGGATTCAGGAGTCATTCATCTGGAAAGAGAAGAGGATCCAAGACTGTCTTCAGTGACATCCAGCAATAGGTTGCAGCATGTAAGTGTTGATTCAGGAAAGGAAACTGAAATGAATGGCCATGTAAGTAGGAGGTCATTCATCTACCTAGAGAGTCTAAAGGGGCAAACATTTGGGAATCTCTTACCAAGGAGAGATTGAAGATTAAGGGCAAGCAGGGGAGGAGAACATTATTCCACAGAGGGATCAAGAAGGGGGCAGAATGTGATGGGGCTGCCCTTGGCAAGAAGAAAACTACTTCTCCCAAGGCTGGAACAGGAGGAAAGAAGGATGAGTAAGGTGGAGGTTTTTTTGAGGCATGGAGCAGGGGGGAGGAAAGTGAGCTCAAGGGGGATGGCCAATATTTTTTGTTAAGTCCCAGGACTCCTTTGTTGAAGAGAAGGGGATGTCACAAATCCTCTTTTCAACCTCATTATCTTAATTGCTATTGCTATTTTCTCATGAAGTTCATTGAGCTCTTGGGTGTGGTATTCTTCTGTGGTTCTAGTAATAATAATAACACTTATGTTGCATCTACTATGTGTCAACTACTGTGCTAAGTATTTTAAAACTATTAATTCAGTTGATCTTGACCACAAGTGCCAATTATATAATAAATATATTTTAAAACATTTATATAGAATTGTCTATATATATAATAAATACATGCTATCTCCATTTTATAGATGAGGAAACTTAGGCAAACAGGTTAAGTGATTTGCCCAAGGTCACATAACTGGTATGCGTCTGAGGCTGGTTTTGAACTCAGGTCTTCCCAACTCTAGGCCTAGCAATCAATCTATTGCACCACTTAGTTGGTATTGTCACTGAAGTTCGATATCTACTCTGTATTTTTCTAGTTCTCTTATATTGACCTATTTATATGTTTTCTATTCAGATGTAAGTTTCTTAAGGACTGGACTGTTTTTGCTTTTCTTTGTGTCCCTAAATGCTTAGTACACAATGCCTGACACATAGTACTTGTTCATTATATAAATGGAGAAGCTCAGAACCATTTTGTGGCTGTTTTTTTTCTGATAGTTCTAAAAATTTTCTTGGGATACTCTGGCTTGACAAGATACATAAAATTTTAGGACAACATTGCAGTTAGAGAGCTGGGTTTCAAGAATACCTCAGTTCAAATTCAGCCTTGGGTCCTTCTTTACTGTGTGAGCTTGGACAAATCACTTAGCCTCTGCCTGCTTCTTTTTCCTCATTTGCAAAATAGATGAGGATAAAGTGAGATAATATTTGTAAAAGAAAACATTACATAAATGCTAGTTGCATATCACCATATTTTATAAGCTTGTTTATCCTCTGCTGTTTTATTTGTAAGGTCATGCTGTGTCTAGTTCTTTACATTTTCCAACTCTGAAGTATTTTCAAATTAGTATGTTCATTGCTAATACAAATGTGGTTTTTTTTTACTGAGAAAGATTACTTTTGCTTGTTCAAGCTATTTTGGGACTTTTCATTGTGGCAATTATTTTGAGTCCATTCAAATTTCCCAAAATAATGGTGATGAAAACATCTTCACATTTTGTCCCAACTAGTCAATCAATCTGAGTGCACTATAAATATATCAATAATCATATATTTTCTGGTATTAAATCCAAATCATTTTAATTTATTATTTTTATTTTGGGGTGTACTGCTTATCCATTATTAAAAAACTTCTTAAAATATAGTATAACTTATGGTTTACTTTTTTTATCTTCAGTTTTGTTTTCAATATCATTGTTAATTTCCTGCTCTTATTCTTAGTCACTTGAGTATTAAGGTATGTTTGTTGTTTTTTTAATGGAGAAATTTGTCAGAATTTTAATAGAATTTCTTTACTTCTCTACCCCCTTCAACATATGTGAGCACATAAATTGCAGTTATTGTCATTGTGTTCAATAAGTGTCTTATATTCATTTTGAGTGATATGAAGTAATACAGTGAAGCCTGTCACGACCATTGGGAATTATATAAACCTAATTCCTCTAGATCTTATCCTTTAATTGTTTATCTGAATAGAACCTCTATGCACTTAGCTATAAAATTCCTATTTCTTCTAGTTTTATTCAAATTGTGAAGATAAAATTGCATGAAATTTGTTTCTTTTTAATAAGGTCAAAGAGAAAAATATTTTGCATGGTAAAGATACCAGTGGTTAAGGGAATGTTTGCTGATGGTCTTAAAAATTGCCATCTGACTCCATTTCCATTACTTGGCCATTAAAGCGGTTGAAGGAGCTCATATAGGATTGATAGCTATATGATATATTTTTTTTCTCTTTTTTGGATCCTGTGGTCAAAAAAAATCATCACTTTGTGGATAACCTTGGGATGATGAACCTTTCACAACTTAGCAACCTGATAGGGCTTTGGAGATATAGCATTCACTAGTCCTGTGCTCTGCAATATATTACATGTTTATGCTTATTTGTTCTTCATGTGGATATTGTAAAGATTAAAAATGTCAGAGTTGGAACTATTAAAAATTTGTTGCCATGACTGCATCCTGTTTTGGTAATCATAATGCAAAATAAAATTTTTTTGAGTAGTTAATTTAAATGACTTAATATGACCGTTATTTTCTGGATTACTGCCTGTGTAACCTTAGGGAAGTCATTCAACCTCTTGGCTTTAGTTTTCTCATTTTTATAAATGAGGGGGTTGAACTAGATAATCTCTAATATCTCTTTTAGTTTTAAATCTTACAATGAAATAGCTCTTGAGGTCCGTGTTTTTAAAAAATGTTTTTATAATGCTTTCATATTAGTTTCAAAGTTGTCCTTGTCTTCTCTTCTGTGAATTTTAAGTGATGTTTTAGTTGACGACCTGTTTTTCCTTCTTTTGGGGGGGCATTACTTGTTTAATGCCCCCACCCCTAAATTTCCCTCTTCCCAGATTAAAAAAAGACAGTCCTTAAAACAAATAATAATATCAAGCAAAATCAATGAATGAAGTTTTCAAAAATATGTCTGCTCCTTGAATTTATTCTCTGCCAGTCTATAGGATAGCATGCTTCAGTGATCCTTTTAGTTGTGATTTATTATTGTGTTGATCAGTTTTAAAATTTTTTTCCCCTTACAATATTGTCACATAAGTTGTTTTTCTGGCTTCACTCATTTCATTCTCTCAGTTTGTAAAAGTTTTTTAGATTTTAAAGTCTCTTAAAATTTCTTATGTTTTAATATTAAGCCAGTATTTTTTGGTATTTTTATACATAGATGAATTGTTTCATAGCTTAATAGCTTTTCATATATTCTTATATGAAGATTGACTTTGGAGTCCTATAATTTAAGTGGGATGAATGGAATGGACTTAGGATTTTATCTAAAATGATTGGGTTATTTAGCTATGGAGATGCCTATTACTTGTGACTTTCCAATGTGTGAGTAAGTCAGAAAAGAGTTAAAATATGTGAAAGAAGAATTGGGTTAGACTTCTGAAATGGAAGAATATGCTGAAAAAATTTGTAAACATTTTTGACTTATCACACTGTCAATGATCTTTGTGGAAACAGTGGTAGACTAACGCATGGCACAAATGCTGTCCCAATATAAAAAGAAATCCCAAGATGGTACTTTAGATTATAGAAGAATTAGCTTGATTTTTGTTTCTCGTAAAATTCCAGAATGAGTTACTAATGGGATTTTTTTTGAATGTTTAGGAAGGAGGAAAACTTCATTAAGATGTTTTTTTGTTTGTTTTTAAGATTAAAAATCACTTATGAGGGATTTACCATGTATAAGAATTGGGCTAAGAGCTGGGGATACAATTAGAAGAGCAAGACGGTTCTTATTTTTAAAAAGCTCACATTTCTTTTTTGTTCCAAACTTAATACACATAATACACTTGAACATACAAAATAAAACGAATATTTCTATATGTGCACACTAGAACAGAGAAAGGATTGCATTTACAAAGCCAAATATTGTAGATAATTTCTCTTTTAATATATAACAAATTCATCATAGAACTTTGAAAGATGTCTTCTTTGTTTCTGATTTTTTCCTTGTCTTATTTCTATTCCAAAGTGTCTTCTGATACCAGTTTATGAATCTACTATGAGAATGGATCCCATTCTGGAGAGTTAAAAAAAATTTTTTTAAACCCTTACTTTCCATCCTAGAATCAATACTGTGTATTGGTTCCAAGGCAGAAGAGTGCTAAGGGCTAGGCAATTGGGGTTAGGTGACTTACGCAGGGTCACATAACTAGGAAATATCTGAGGTCATTTTTGAACTTAGGATTTCCTGGCTCTCAATCCAATGAGCCACCTAGCTGCCCCCTCTGGAGAGTTTTAATGAAAAGAAAAATAGTATATTTGAATTATAAGTTTAGTTTTTCATGTAGACAAAACAATGGCCTAGATGACTCCTTGATATTCCTGCCAATTGAATACTTTTTTATGTAATTCAAGACTTAAAATGGCTAATAAATTTCAGAGAAAACCTAATGACTAAATGGTAATGAATTGTGTATGTATATATACGTCCTTGGGTGTATGGAGAGAATAATTTGTGACTTTGACAAGTCTTGCTTAACCTGTACTATGAAACTGAATAAAAGAACACAAGTTCTTTACACAATAAATAAAAGCCTTTAACTTCACTTTGGTGTAGTAGAAACTATGCTAAGTATTTTGTATGAATAGACACTTCTATGTTTACCAATTTGACTATTAGCTTACATTTAAATTTTATAAAGCTCTTTTTTTTTTAATGAAGACATTGCAAGGCAGATAGTATTATTACCCCCATTTCACAAATGAGGATGATAGATGTATAAATACTTTGTGGCAGGAAATATATGAAAATGAGACAACGTATAAATGATTTATCACGTACCTGTTTAGATAATTCCTTTTCTTATGAGATATGAAATAATGAGATAAAACTTTTTTCAACAAATAAATCAGACCATATTCATCTGCATAAGTTTTCCCTTTGAGTAGTTACCTTGCCTTTATGTGAGGGTTAAAAAATAATAATATTTGGAGAGACACATAGTATAATAGGTTGGAGTGGACAAGAGATCCTTGATTGTGAGAGAGTTCTATTTTGCCAGAATTTCTCATAATCTTTGTTCTCTAGCTGACAGGAAATCACTGTTGACTACCAGCATGTCCTGACAGCAACCAGGAACTCCCAGTTTATTGTATTGTTTTCAGTTTATTGTATTGTTTTAATTTGGGGAAGAAATCTACTTTTGATTCTTTTCTGCTTGCTTGAGATAGTCTATTTACTGTTATTTAGTGCTTTAAAACTTTTGGGTTCAAGGCATAGCTGAAGATACTGTTGTCATAACAAGAAGGAGAGGTGTTATTTTACCGGTAACCAAGCCTCTGTTTTTGGTAAAGTTCAGTGGTTCTTAGCCATTTCCCTTATGAACTGGTTTATTTTCAAATTGGGAAGTTAAATAGGGGAGTCTTCAAGTTAAAGGAACTATTTTGGAATTTAGGAAAAGGGCTGGAAATTGTAGATAGATAAGCTCATCATATTCAGCCTGAAACTACAACATAACTTGGTCGGCCAGCAGTTTGGGAAACATTTGATCTTTAGGATTATTTATGATTTGGTCATGTAGAATTTATTCTCACTATTTTACTGTCTCTCCCATAAAAGGCAGAATTTCTTAAAATCAAATGAAGCAAAGCAGAAGGAAAGATGTGGTCTTGGTAATAAATTAAGGACTTCTTTTTAGGTTAAGAAAAAATTGAAGTTATATTGTATAATGGTCACTTCTTACCCACTTCTCCACCTCAGGAAATAGGGGTGAAAGTGCACAGTTCAGAAACAAACTTGAGGAAAAAAAGAGGAAAGTCATAGAATAGAAATAACTTGAATATAAATGAATTTTTAGAGGGAAATGGAATTTACTTTTGTTGATTTTATCATAGATTTCTATGATAGCAAATTAATTGGTAAAGAATTGAAGTTTAAATAAGATCTTTGCTTAAGAATTTAATTCCTTTCTAGATAAATGAAGAGAAACTACTAGGAAATTAGCTATATTAATGGGAAATTGAGAGCTATCATCTTAAATTAGAAAAGACAAACTTTTTGGTAGGTTAAAAATATTCATAGAAGCTTAGTTATAAACAAATTAGGAAATCCTAATTAGAACAAAAATCATTTACTTACAAAATGAGAATATTAGAGATTAAAAAATATTATGTCTAATTCTGTTTGTTTCAAGACAGGTGAAACCTGTTAAATGGAAAATATAAATAAAATAAACTTTGACTCAAATGAAGCAATTTCATCAGCATTCTAAAAAAAATGAAAGCAGAGAAAATTAGACTTTGACAAGAACAACAAAATCCTAGTGATATGCTATTGATAACAGAGAATGTCTCATTTTATCCAAAGTACTTTAATTCATATTTATCTAGTATTACCTAAATTAAATATGAATGCCGGATTTAGATAATAAATCAGTTAATTATAGCATGCTATTAGCTTTCTTGGTATGTTAATAATAGGAAGATATAGTACATTTTTTTGGTGGTATACAAATCTTTTTAATAGTTAAAGCTATAGTTTGAGTTATGAACTACTGACTTGTGAACTTCTTGAGTGCCTTCAAACATGATTGCATAGAGCCCCCTCTTGAGCAAGAAGTCTGTCCTAGGATAAGAATACTATTTGCTAGCTATGTCTTTTCCTTCCCACCTCCTTTCTTCACTTGAGTTCATATGTAGAAAATGCCCTCTGGTTTAAAACATTCCCCTCCCCCCCCCCCCCAATTATGTGACACGTGGAAAACAACAAAACTGATTCCCTAGTATTGATGATAGACAATTTGTGATTATTAAATAAAACATGAATGCATTGCTCTTTAATTCCTTGCCTTCTTTCCACTGTTTCCCAACTGTTGGAATGTCAGAAAGGTTTTATTTTCTGTCCTCTACTCTCATTTCCCTTTTTTTCCCCCTTGAAGCATTTCATTTGTGAACTCTTGACCCTAATCATGGCTCCAAAAGTAATAAACTTGTATCAAGGAAAAGGAAAGTCTTAAATTCTTAGATGAAATTAGATGTCAACATCTAGAGAGCTTTTTGAGTGTCCAGAAATACTGAGAGTATATGTTTCCATACAACTCTAATTTTCTTTGAGCCTAAATATTCAGCATTGTGTCCACTATGTGTTTTGCATAATGCCAGGAACACAGACAAAAACCAAAACAGTTCCTTTCCTTTGAAGAGCTTTCAGGTTTTTTTTTTTCTTGTGGGTTAGGGTCTACAGGAGTCAAAGTTAGGGAAGGACGATATATCTATATGTAAAAATATGAAAGTACAAGTTAGTTGAGTAAAGATAACACTATTAACAAGAAGGATCAGGGGAGACCTATGAGAACATGACATCTAGACTGACCTTTGAAAGAAGTCAAAGGATTCTGAAAGGCACAGGGGTGAGGAAAAAGTGATTTCTAGGCATGGTGGGGGGGGGGTCATTACATGAATATAATCCTTATTTTTTATTTTGTTTATCCAGGATTACCAATGGTATCATTGACCATGTGTTTGTTTGCATAATGTTTCAGCTACATTGACCTGTAAAGGTTAGGTGGGAAATGTAAGAATCATTTAGTACATTGTTTCTGTTGGGAAAACTCATTCCAAAGCTCAAATAACTATTTGACTATGTTGGAAATAATTTATTTCTAATTTGGGACTGCATAGGGAAAAGCTAAATATATGAGAATTAGAGAGTTGTAGCAAGCTTTTATCTATGCTAATTCTACTTGGGAATTCGAGAGGGAGAGAAACAAGCTCCTTATTTATTTTGTTATCTAAGGATAAGAATCTTTGGGAAATTGGCTTTTGATTTAACATGTAGGCTGACTTATTTTCCTTGCTTGTAAATATCTTGTAAAACATTCCTAAGTGACAAAATTTGACTCTGGTTTTTAGAAGACAGTTTTCTGATTTAGACCTGTAGTTTTTTCTTTTCCTTTGTAAATTGTGTTAATGCTTTGGTTTTTATATCACTATCATTTCTTAGTATTAACTGAGCTGGTGAAGTCAATCTGTCCTCATGTAACTAAGAAAAACAGTTAAGCAAAACTTACTACTCCTCCAGTGGATCTGATAGGCAAACTGAGGGGAGGGAAGTGTATATTTAATCATTTTGTCATTAAATTTCAGTTGAGCTGTCTTTTAGCATTGTTTTCACTTGCATTTTTATAGTCTTTGGGCATGTTACTCTTATGGTTTTGCTTTTTTCCCCACTGTATCAGTTCACACAAACCATCCCATTCAACCCATTTATCTAAATTCCTTTTTTTGGGGTGCTTCTGTTAATTTTGTAGGTGTTTTTAAAAATAGTGTTTTATTTTTTCCTTAATATATATAGAAATAATTTTTAACATTCATTTTAAAAATGTTGAGTTTCAAGTTCTCTCTTTTCTCTTATTTTTTAAGGGAAAATATTTATTACATTCATACAGAATAATCTGTTCAGCCATTTCCAATTGCTATCCGAAAGTGCTATTGTGAATGTATCTATACATGAGATCTTTGTTTCTCTCTTTGTTCTCCTTGGAGTTTCAACAGTAGGATCACTTGATCAGAGGTTATGAATAGTTTAGCAATTTTTCTCATATTTTTCTAAGTTTTCTTAAAACAACCCAATTCAGTTGTCACTATTTATTACTATTTTCTCGCAGCTCAACTAACATTGATTTTCATTTTATTTTTGCCTTTTTTTAAAATCCTTAACTTCTGTGTTTTGGCTCCTTGGTGGAAGAGTGATATGGGTGGGCAATGGGGGTCAAGTGACTTGCCCAGGGTCACACAGCTGGGAAGTGTCTAAGGCCGTAACATTGATTTTTAAAAGTCATATTTCCCTTTTTGATGTATGTCAGGGGAAACCTTAGGAGTCATTTTAATTTACATTTCTTTTTAGTTGTAGCATTTTTTTCATGTGGTCATTAGTAGTCTGCATTTCTTCTTTTAACCATTAGTGGTTCTTTATATTTTGATCTCTGTCTTGTAATTATTTTCATCTGTGGTAATGCAGTGTTTAATAAATATGTGAATAATAGAGCTTAAATTCTGAGGCCAAATGAGTTTTTTTTAAATCATAAATAAATTTAAATAGATATTGTTTTTACATCATCTACATTTCCTAGTTTTTCTTTTCCTCTACTTACTCTCACCCTCTTAAAAAGTCATCCCTAAAAAGGAAGAAAAAAATGTATGCAAAATTAATGTTTATTCAGGGGGAACATGATCCCTTACTTGTACAGAAGTAGAGAGGAGGTTTTTTCCCCTCAACTTTTCTTTGAGACAAAGCATAAAGTAAATAGAATTCTAAAGGGAAATCAATTTTATATAATATATTTATCAAAATATTTTAAAAATGAATTTATAGACCCCAGGTTAAGAATTTCTACTTCATGGCCTAATCTTTTGAAAAATGCTTTAAAAAAACTGCTTCTAAACTAACCCCATAACACGTCACAGTGATTTATGCCACATTTTGCCATAAAATACTCTGGTATTTTTTCACTCCACATAAATTGTAAGACCCTTGAAGGGTAGGATCCATATCTTAAAATTCTGTGGCTGTTTTCCCTGGGAAAATGCTATTTCATATCATGATCGATAGATTTCTTTTTTACACTTAAATTTATAACTAACAGCTTTTAAAATTTGAAACTTTCCGTCTATAGTTCCATGCTTACAGATAAGATGTTTTTAGAAGAGGAGTGCATTAGAATTTGACTTAGACTTAATCTGCACTAGCTGTTTCAGCCAGCCAGATGAAAGTTACAGTGAGATAGATTTCATAGCTTGATAAAGGCTTTAGGGTCAATGGCTATATAGTCTAAAAACTTATGTTGACTGTATTCTATCTTGTTTTCTTGCTACTATAGAGAAAATAATTGGCATGCTATCCTACTTTCTGTTTAGTGAATGACTTTTCATTCTTATCTATTCTTTTCTTTAGATATTAGGATCAAGGAAGAAGAGCCGGATCCAGAAGAGTGGCAGCTCAGTGGTGATTCTACATTGAATACCAGTGATTTAACGCATTTGAGAGTACAGGTGGTAGATGAAGAAGGGGACCAACCACATCAGGAAGGAAAAAGACTTCGACGAGTAGCTTGTACCTGTCCCAACTGTAAAGAAGGTGGTGGGAGGTATGCAGATGTAAAAAACCCTCATATTAACATAAGTGAAAAAAAATTTTTTTTAATGAGAAATTGATACAAATTATATCTCATCTACACTTGCAAAACACAAATATTAAATCTGTTTTATTTATTTAAAAAAGACAAATGTAGATGATTTTAATGACTAATTATTAAAAGACACTTTGACACTTCTTTTGCAACTCATGAACTATTTTTACAATATTTAATAACCATTTCCTTCACTGTTTCTTATCATGTCTAAAACTTGAAATGTTGATTAGATCTAATTCAAAGACATTGTATTAGTAGATGCTATTGCTAAGTCCTATTAAAAACTGCCTCACACACAGAGGAGTTTTATTCAGGATTTTAAAATAGTGAAGATAAATTCAGAACATTTTTGTACTTAAAAACAATTTCAGAAACAATTGAGTTTTTTAAAGTATTTTTGTGTAATAGGTTAAAAGAGTGAAATGAATACAACCAATTATTTTAAGTCCAGTAATGAAAGATTGTTTTTCATCTTGTTATATTTCAATTGATATCAAATTTTTTGCTGAGTTTTCCTATCAGTGATTTATATCTTTGTGTAACTTTGTGTAAATATAACTTTTTAAATCTCTGCAATAAACTAGCAAACATTCTTAAGGACTTCACTGAAATTCTACAGATTTGGTTATTTGTATAAGCTATTTTATCAGACACAGAAACCTGATACTTAGGGGAACAATTCTAACTTGAAAAAAAATTGTTTTTATGTGTGAGAGAAATTCTGACTCAAAATCAGAGTCCAGTCCTATAGCAATAGCAAATAGCCCAAATATTTGAAAATGCCAAAATTGCAATATTTCAGTAGGGATTTTGAACCTTGTGATTTATCATAACAAGCTTTGACTTGAACATGAAGTAACACAACTAGATTATTTATGATAGTGTTGATAATTATGCTAGTTAGTGAAAAACTTTGATAATAAACTAATGCAGAGGATTCTACATCAGCAAAAACAAGACATGCATAATATATGCATAAATATACTTAATATAGGGGGCAGCTGGGTGGCTCAGTGGATTGAGAGCTAGGCCTACCTAGAGATGGGAGTTCCTAGGTTCAAATCTGGCCTCAGACACTTCCTAATTGTGTGACACTGGATAAGTCCCTTAACTCCTCCTTGCCCCTAGCCCTTACCATTCTTCTGCCTTGGAACCAATAATGGTATTGATTCTCAGGTGGAAGATAAGGCTCTATAAATAAATAAATATAAATTTTTATTTTAATATAATTTATTTTAATTTGATATAAATTTTAATATAAAAATAAGTACATATGTACTTAATATAAAAAGTGTTTAAACTAGTAGCTGGCAGTTTGTGGGAGTATTACATTTCACTTCTGCTTAATGATTAACATAGATACTATATAGATTTGCATGATATGAGCATTAGTCCATAAAACTCAGTGTAAGCAAAATAATTTTGCTTCAAAAATATTTTCTTCTTCTCTGCTCTTCACCTTTTTTATCTGTCTCATTATCTAATATTTTCCTAACTTTTTACATATACTCTGAAAAAAAAACTGATATCATTAAGATATTCTTTCATATTTTCTGTACTCCCAAACTTAATATGAGATATCTTAATATTTTTCCCTAACATACTCAACATCAATCCTTTGCACATTGGCACACTGGATGTTACTACACTGTTTAAACCACTGAGGGCAAAGTAGGCACAGAAGGACACAAAGAGCAGGAAGCTAAAAATATTAGTTGATAACTAAAATTGGGGCTAGAAAGTGTCAGGGTTATTATAATTATGAGAAGCTTTGCATATAATCTTAAAGTACCAAGAATGGCATATCAGTTCTGGTGTTTAATTTTTACTCTCTGCTTGCCTTCACATTACTTATTCCCTATCAGTTCTCTAGTGCCCACGTAGAATAAATTTTTCCTGCTGTTTAATTAGCAGTGTGATAATTCAGGAACTAGATCATCTTGTGTACTTTCTGCTACCTTTTGCCCTATAATACTTGCCACTAACTGCTTGTAAATACATCCTCATCCCTTACTTATCTAATTGAATATATTTTCTCTAGGAAACTATTATTTGGAAAATTCAGATTTAGAAAGTAGATCATCTTGTTGTAACAATTTTTGTTGGAAAAAAAGCACATTTAGCATCTTAATATTTTAGAACCTACAAGCTTAGAAATAGAGATAGTCATGAGAAAAGAAGTAACTAGGTTTTCTGTTGAAGTTACTGGAATGAATTGAAATATGACTTTGAATCTCAGAGTTAGGATCAAGGAAGAATGATGAGATAAACCTAATAAAATAAAAATTTACAGGAGTAAACATGAAATTGTATCTACTTGGGTTAAAAATCAACTTCATAAACATAGAAAATTCATGTGAAAAACATGTAAGGTTTAAAGGAACTAATGAAAGCCCGTGTCCATCAATAGCATGACAGCAATGAAAAACACCATTAATGTACTTATTATCTTAGGTTCCATTATGAAAGATTTTTGGTCTAGCACAAGAGAGAGATGTTCAGACCACCTCTGCAGTATTATAGTGTGTCAGTGCTGGACACCACATTTTAGAAAGGATAGTAATCAGTTAGAGCAGGGATCAGCAACCTTTTTGGCCAGGAGAGCCATAAACGCCACATTTTTAAAAATGTAATTTCGTGAGAGCCGTACAGTGCTCACAGTGCGCGCTCCTGTAACAGCGCCTGAAAAAACATTGACTTTATGGCTCCTGCAGAAAGAGCCATACGTTGCTGACCCCTGAGTTAGAGCATGCCAGAAGATGACTAGCATGGTGAAAGGATAGCTGAAGGATATATGCCATATGTGAGGATTGGTTGAAAGAACTTTGGAAGGATGTTTAGCCTGAAAAGAGAAAGGGGTCTGTTTTGGGCATGATTATAAGCTTTTGAAGTATCTTAGGGTTTATTATGGGGAAGAGGGTTTAGTTTAGCTTCATTTTGCCTAAGTTTTATAAAGGCAAAAATAGCAGCATGGACGGAAGTTGCAGACATAGATTTAGGAAAAAGTTAACTAGTAAATCAGAGCAGTTCATATTTCTTGCTCTTTTTTAGCATACCTCCAATTCAAGGTATATTCAGAATGTGTGCATGTAGGAGGCAGCTGGATAGCTCAGTGGATTGGGAACCAGGCCTAGAGTTGAGAGGTCCTGGGTTCAAATCTGGCCTCAGACACTTCCTAGCTGTGTAACCCTGGGCAAGTCACTTGACCCCCCATTGCCTACCCTTACCACCCTTCTGCCTTGGAGCCAGTACACAGTATTGACTCTAAGACAGAAGGTAAGGGTTTAAAAAAAAAGAAAAGAAAAAAGAATGTGTGCATGTAATACAATAATTATATTTTCAGGTAAATAATTATAAGTATTATTAATCCTCTTATATATGGTTTTATTCATTAGGCAATCTTATGAGCTATAAAAATTTAAACATAGCTAAATTTTGTAGGTTGAAAATGACCTGTATAAAATACTCTTTTATACCAAGTTAGAACTTATTCTAACAGCTACTAACTTATAATTATACCCTGACTTTAAACAAAAGACCCATATTCAAAAATACTCAAATTAATTTGAAATTAAACATGTTCTGAGAAACATTCAGATTTCTGTTTCATAAAGCAAAATCTTTGTTTTAATTAAAAAATAACCTTTAGAAATAAACCAGTGGAGAATCTTGTGTTTGTTGGAAAGTAGTCAGATTTATTATACAGTAAAATTTTTATTCATGTATATTTTATATGATGGAATTGGATTAAGTTTTTTAATGTGGAATTCATAAAATGCCTATTTCTGATTTCTTCCATAACTTTTTGCATGAAATTGTATCTAAAAAGATTAAAAATGGGGGGCAGCTGGGTAGCTCAGTGGATTGAGAGCCAGGCCTAGAGACAGGAGGTCCTAGGTTCAAATCCGGTCTCAGACACTTCCCAGCTGTGTGACCCTGGGCAAGTCACTTGACCCCTATTGCCTACCCTTACTAATCTTCCACCTATAAGTCAATACACAGAAGTTAAGGGTTTAAAAATTAAAAAAAAAAAATTAAAAAAAAAGATTAAAAATGATAAATTGTGAGTAAATCTCATTAAGCTTTGGTTTGATTTTTTTTTAATAACCCTGCATATGTGTGTGTCTTTTTTTTTTTTTTAGAGGCGCCAATCTTGGGAAAAAGAAACAACATATTTGTCATATACCAGGATGTGGTAAAGTGTATGGGAAGACATCACACTTAAGAGCTCACCTTCGCTGGCATTCTGGGGAACGTCCTTTTGTTTGTAACTGGGTATTCTGTGGGAAAAGATTTACTCGAAGTGATGAGTTACAGCGGCACAGAAGAACACATACAGGTTACTAACATTTGTTTTTAATGAATTAAAATATGGGGTATAAGCTTACTTATCCATAACAGTTGGGGTCCTTTTAAAGGCAATAAACATTTTTAAAAATAAGAAATTTTATTATTTATAGAACTTAAAAGTGTAAGCTAGTGATATTAAAAAATAATAATTTTCATTTTCAGTGGCACCAATTTAGAAGACATCCATTAAATTGATCATTAAAAACTAAATCCAAAGAATTTTCCCGTTTTTATTAACATCTTGAAATTTATGGTTAGGATCTGTTAAAATCATTGAAGATTTAGTCCTATTCTTTTGCTCTTATGATTATTCCTTTGGTGTTCTGAGTTGTTAGCTCTTACAACTAGTGTTCTTTATTTATGACATGCTTTACTGAATAGGTATTGTTTGTGCCTTTCTGCCACAGCTTTATCAGCATAGATAAGTGATAGGCATCATTTCCATTTAATTTTTTTGTAGGAAGGGAAGAAATAAAAATTAAACAGTGGTTCTCAGTGGTTGGTACCAATATTTTAGTGCTTTGATCTCAGCGATTTTTCCATTGTTGTTATGTATAATTTTTTTAAAATGACCTAGAGTTTCCCACCTTAATGCTAACTGGGATGAATTTCCATTTTTTTTTTCATTTGCCAGTTACTTACTGAATGTGTTGTATCATATTCCCATCCTCACATCTTACAGTTACCATTAGCTTAAGGATTAGAGATTTATCTATTAGCAGTAGATATGAAAAAGCATATGAATAGTACTTGCTCTGAAGTTTGAATAGTACTTAGAATGGTATGGACATACATGAAACAACAGTGAAATATGGAACATAATATCCATTTTGAGAGTGTTCAAGAATGGGGATTATTTAGATATATGGGAAGGAGAAATAGACCATTTTGTATGATGGAGAGCATATAGGAGCCAAGACTAGAAGTGGGAATGAACCCTGGAGACTATAAAGAAACCAGCCTATATAAAACAGTGAATCTTTGGGAGAAATGGTAGAATCAGAATGATGCAGACTTGCTATGAACCAAACAATAAACAGACTTGAAAGTTAGGAAGAAGAAGCCTAATCTAAATTGTAGGACCTGTTGTTTTCCTTCACTCTACTGCCATTGCTGCTTCTTACCCCTCCAGCCCCCCAATAAAACCCCAAACCGACTAAAATAGTACTGAGATTTAAAAAAAAAAACAAAACATGGTACTAGCAAGGTTGTTATATTTAAGAAAATAGTCATCTGACATTGTAGCATGAGTTCTTGAAAGAGGGAAGCCCTGAATTTTGAAGTTATGGCTGTTAGAATAAAGTTTGACTATAATATAATATAGTTCTATATAAATGGTGATTAATGATAGTGTGGTAGAAAGGGGTCAAATAGAAGGGACATGTCTTTCCATGAAAAAATAAACAGGATTTGGTGACTTGACTGGATTTTCTTCAGGCCCTTGGCAATCCCCTTAATCCTTTTTGCCTTTATTTCTACACTACCAAGCCAGTGAATTTTCCTCATATCACAAGCTCAGTCATCTGATTGTGTACAAAGATATACTTTGTGAAGAAAATCTAAATCCCATACTAGTACACAAGTTACAGGTTCACAGGCTTGTTTATTATGCAGACACATGTTGGGCTCCTAAAAGTTGGAGTCTAGAAAGCACTCAGGCCAGCCAACTCTCCTGTAGATCTTTTTTCTTTTTTTCCTTATCGTGCCCTGTAAAGCTCTAGCTCAAAATTGTTTTCTCCATAAGTCACTCTGATTTAGTGTTTTTTCCTTTTCTGGATGTTGCCGGGCACTTCCTTATTGGGTTTTCTTTCTCTTTTCTGCTTGCAGAAAAGTGGCATAGTGAGTTCATATCTAGCCTAAGAAACATATTAGCTGTGTAACCCTGGAAAAATCAGTTAACTTTGCCTTTCTCAATTTCCTTTAACTATAAAATGGGCATAATGGCAACACTTACCTTGAATGTGTGTTTTGAGGATCAAATGAGATATTTGTAAAGCACTTATTCCAGTTCCTGCTACATAGTAGTTGCTATATAAATGCTTATTTCCTTTCCCCTTCCTCCCTTTATCCCTTCACAAATATTTGTCATAATCTTTTGGTAGTCTAGTAACTATGATATTTTTGTCATTTTTTCAAGATTCTTTAAGATGCATTTTTACTTTCATATTCCTTTATGAATATGATTTCCTTAAAAACTTCTTATTAAAAAAATTCCTCATGTAATGTCATTTTTTATAAATTAACTAAACCCCATAGTGACATTTTTTAAAAACATTTATTAATATTGGTTTTTAACATGGTTTCATGATTCATGCTCCCACTTTCCCCTTCACCCTCCGCACTCCCCCCCACCCATGCCGATGCCCATTTCCACTGGTTTTATCATGTGTCATTGATCAAGACCTATTTCCAAATTGTTGATAGTTGCATTGGTGTGGTGGTTTCGAATCAAAATCCCCAATCATGTCCACCCCAACCCATGCGTTCAAGCAGTTGTTTTTCTTATATGTTTCCTCTCCTGCAGTCCTTCCTCTGAATGTGAGTAGTGTTCTTTATCATAAATCCCTCAGAGCTGTCCTCGGTCATTGCATTGCTGCTAGTACAGAAGTCCATTACATTCAATTTTACCACAGTATATCAGTCTCTGTGTACAATGTTCTTCTGGCTCTGCTCCTTTCGCTCTGCATCAGTTCCTGGAGGTCTTTCCAGTTCACCTGGACCTCCTCCAGTTTATTATTCCTTTGAGTGCAATAGTATTCCATCACCAGCGTATACCACAGTTTGTTCAGCCATTCCCCAATTGAAGGACATACCCTCCTTTTCCAGTTTTTTGCCACCACAAAAAGCACAGCTATAAATATTTTTGTACAAGTCTGTTTATTTATGATCTCTTTCGGGTACAGACCCAACAATGGTATGGCTGGATCAAAGGGCAGGCATTCCCATAATGACATTTAATGTATCCCTTAACTTCAAACATAAATACACAAAATTTAAATCCCTTGATCCCAATCCAGTAGGATACACTAAAAAAAATGTTTTTTACAGCACAGTGTTACATAAATATAAAATTTCACTCATTTTCAGATATAGCAAGAAAAACCCCACATTCAAATCCTTACTTTTACAAATGCATTTTATGATCAAGAGGCAAGATGGTGAAGGGTTATCTGGTAATCAGAATCACAACTTGGGAGCCTAAAGCAAATTGTTACTGTCCTTTAGATCTGCATGAGGAGGCACTTGCATTCTATTGGGACAATGCATTTACTTATTGTATGAAAAGTTTCTAGTAAAGGCCTTTGTTTATTTGGATGAGGAAGCTTTACTCTTGCCTTAACTTCTTTCACAGCATGATTAAAAGAAAATAGTATGTATTTTATTTTAGTTAAGAAATTAAGACAATGCTTTTAAAGAAATTAATTTTTTTTCCTGGCAGGTGAAAAGAAGTTTGTTTGTCCAGAATGTTCAAAACGCTTTATGAGAAGTGACCACCTTGCCAAACACATTAAAACACATCAGAATAAAAAAGGTATTCACTCTAGTAGTACAGTGCTGGCATCAGTAGAAGCTTCACGAGATGAAACTTTGATTACTGCAGGAGGAACGACACTTATCCTTGCAAATATTCAACAAGGTTCTGTTTCAGGGATAGGAACTGTTAATACTTCCGCCACCAGCAATCAAGATATCCTTACCAACACTGAAATACCTTTACAGCTTGTCACAGTTTCTGGAAATGAGACAATGGAGTAAATATTACACAAATACTTATTCATTGTGGTTATTTTTATACAGTAGTGAGAAGAATATTGTTCCTAAGTTCTTAGATATCTTTTTATTGATGTGCAAAAATTTTTGGATTGACAGTAACTTGGTTATACATGACACTGAAATGCCTTACTTTGTATGATATTCCATAGTATATTAAAATGGTAAAATTGCATGGGTTTTGTAGGTACTTTTGGAATCTAGAAGAGATGAAATTTTACCAAGTTATATAAAGAGAAAAATGAATTTAACAATGGGAATGGTAGTCTAACCAAATGCATCAATCCTGTGTGGTTTAGTGTAAAAATGAGAACATGTTGGTATTTATCTATTGTAAGATAAAAGAAGTTGGTGGATGAAAGAAATCATGTTATGATAAAAGAAATTTTGTAATTTTCTTGATGACTGGAATTTTTATTATGCATAACTGACAAATCAAGTTTCCAAGCAAATGTTACCTAGTGTAGGCTTTACTTAGCTCTTCAATTTGTCATTTTGAAGCTAATTATTTTAATTAGGTTAACTATGTACAATATTTTAAGCATTACTCTTGTAAGATTTTGAAAACTACATTTTAACATGGAACTCTAGGGATAGTCACCTTTTAAATCCTGTTGAAAAGCCATGTTTAAGATTTAATTTGCCAAAATGATGTCTTGTTAATATTATTCTTTCAATAACGAAGTTGGGCAATATAACCAATGTTTAAAAAAAAAAAAGCTTAAAATGTATAGGTTGAGGCATTTGGGTGGTAAAAACAATGTTGTGAATTATCCCTTTTCTTGAACATTGGAGGACCAAAAATAAGGTGTATTGCGTCTTAGCAGTGATTTTTTTTTTTTTTAATCAAATCTTGTTTCCAAAAACCATGTCTGCCAGGGCCTTAAAAGCCATCATGTAAAGTTACCAGTAAAGTATAACATATGCAAACATAACAGAAAATCACTTCCGTAGTGACAATACTCCAACCACATGGATATTAGTCATAGAAAACTAGAGGTTTTATGAGTTTTTTTTTAAAAGAAGTTTTTTGGCTAGGTAGTCAGTCTGCACTTAAAATATCAACCATTTTCCTTTTTTTTTTTTTTTTTTTTTTTTGCTTTTTCCCTTAAAATTTATATGTATCCAATACACTTAACTGAAAAACATATATGTTTTTTTATTACGCTGTATTTTCTTTTTATAATTATTGTTTATATTTTCAATTATAGAAAAAATGTACAAAATAAAGTTACATTGCTGGTCTGTAAGTGCTATACCATTTTCCTAAAATGTACACCAATAACTGCAGCAGTTCACCTATTTACAAAAATTTGAAATTCTGTTCATTTGTTATTCTTAAGACCACCTCAGATTTAAAGGCTACCTTATTGTACGTTTAAAGTGTATTATAACAGTGTGGTAGTTAATAAAACACTATTTTTTTTCTTTTGAGTTGCTGTATTCCTATGCCTTTAAAATACTGCTGTGGTATGTTTTGTGAAAATTTTGTGGCTTTGGTTTTCTTTCAACATGGTTTATAATGAACTCATTTATTTTTAGATTCCAGATAGAGACTGTATTAGATGCTGAGATTATTCTGTTGGAAGTGTATTTATTTGGGAAATCTGTAGAGGCATTTTCTAGACATTTGGCAATTTTTTTTTTTGCTTGCCAGTAGCTTTTTCACTATGGGAAGATAAATTGGGTTTGTTTGTGTGTCTGGGGAGGTGGGAGAGAGTCTGCTAGCCAACCCACCGTACATCAGGTTGATCAATGCCAATTTGTAACCTTTATTGCTGCGACCTCTGTTATTAGGTTTAAGGGAGCACAAGCACCTTGAGAGTTCACTGACAATCATGAATTTGTGTGAAGGTCCAATAAAAAGGTAATAATGCCTTTAACACCTACCTCACAGGGTTGTTGTGAGGGTCCAATGAGCTGATGTATGTAAAACATTTTGCAAACCTTAAAGCACTATATAAAAGACAACTATTTCAACAAAAAGGAAATGTTTCAAAGAGATATACTTCAGCAATGTTGAAAGAGAGGTAAGATAGGAAAGGAATGCAAAAAGTTAAATTTAATCTCTTTTTAAGTTTTTATGGGAAATCACATTTCTTCCATGTATAGGCAATGTAGAAGGAACTCCTGGTTTTACATTAGATACATAAATATAAATTAACACTGTTCTCATAGGACAATTCTCCCTGCAGAGGTGTCCTCCCTTCCCCCCACACACACATACTTATAGACAAAATATTACCATGTACATAAGGCTTGAGTTCATAAAAAGTAAAAAAAGCTATTTGAACCTGGGTTCATGGGGCTTAAACCACTAGTCAGCAGTCATTTAGAAATGTATATTTCAGAGTAATATCAAATTGTGGTCACAAATAATTATTAAGCTTCTGAGAATAGTCACTGGAGCAGAATGTTAAAAAATTAGATGCACATTTAATGCTGTGTGGAATTATTTCCTAAGTAAAATGGAAACTTTGTTATTATGCCATTTTACTCATGTATCTATACTTTCACCATAGCGTGGGTACTTCAAGGAAGGTAAGTAGTTAGGCATCTTCATGCTGTCTGCATCAGGTGTCTGATGTTTAAGGGCCCTTTCAGATGCACAGACATCATGAACTATAGATCCTTCAACTAACAGCTTTCAAAGCAAATATTTAAATACTAGAAATTGTTGAACCACAAACTCGATGCTATTTGTTCCCTAGCATTAAGAAGATAGAGGATTCCAACCCAATCCCCCCCCCCTTCCCCTTTTTCTCACCCCAATGAAGTCACACTGGTCTGAATTTAGGCCATTGGCAATTGTAGGCCTCACCCCTAAAACAGAGCCTCCTTTTGAAAGGAAATACATAGTGTTAAAGTTATTGATTGAAGGCCATTTTTTTGGGTTTTAGATCTTTAATTTCATTGGTGTAAAGTAATCTGCTGGAGGAAGACCTTACTAATAGAACTAAACTCATTTTATTTGCAATTGTTAAACAACTAATGATTTGAGTTTCCTGGGCCACTAGAAGTGTAATGTGCCCAGTGTTCCTCCAAGTGTCAGAGGTAGGGTTTGAACCAGATCTTTCTGACTTCAAGGCTAGCCTTGCACCTACTAGATCACTCTACTTTTAACAGTTCTGTGCCAGATTTGAGAGAAAAATATAACCTATATTTGCACAAATATGGTAAATTATTCCTTTAAGAAAAACTAAATAGGTGTTCTTGAATCTTATTCTAAGAACAAGTTGTAGTTCAGATGTTTCTAGTGCAGCTGTTTATAGTAAAAATCTGGTTTGTTTAGAATTGTCCATGTATATTTTCCCAAGATTTTTGATGAAGTAACTTTTTTGATCCCTTTTTGTTTTTAAAAAAATTACTGGATTCATTATCTTTAATTTTGTTTATTTGGTTTTTATTAACTTCAGACTTAACAGAAGTAACTTTATTAATTGACTAGGTAGGTGTACCTGTAGTAAAGAATTACAAGTGTGCCTCAGTTTAAGTAAACACTACGAACATCCACTTTTACTAAAAGAGAGATCAAGGGGAGATTATTCATTTACAATGAAATTTCTTCAAAAGAATTTAATAGCAACTCCCCTTTTAAAAACAATTGTTTATTAAATATTTAAATACAGATTTCCAGATTCACATCTATTGGATAAAGTGAGGTAAGTGGCCTTAGTCCTTATGAAATACAGTATAACAGTTGGGATTTTTTCAAAAAAGTATGTATGACCTTAAGTTTGGAATTCATACACATTAACAAAATGTGCATAGAGTCATTGATTAAAGGAATAAGTGCTCAGCCAAGGTCCAAGAGATCCAAGATCTAAAGTCACTAAATCTCTTGCTTTGGTTTATGACCAAATCAAAATAAGTGTTTTCATCAGTAAATGGGAGTGTTGTACTAAATGATCTCTAAAGTCTCCTGTTCTTTTCCCGATTAGTCTGGAAACAGCTCCAGGCCCAATCTCATAACCAACTCGAGTCTGATGGCATTGCTTTCATAAACAGCCTGTCATCTAGTGGGATCATGAGTCAAAAGCTTTGCAGATGAATTAAGATTAATAACTACTCTAAATGATGTCCATGTAGGACAAAAGTTCATATACTTTTTGTTGAACTAAATTTTTTGTCAAATTGTGTATTACTTGAAATAAATAGATTGATGGCCAGGCCTTAAGAGATCTTTTTGCAACAAACAATTTTAAGCATTTGGTACATAGTACTTATTATTGTGCAAATATATCTTAGAAAGGATAAGCTATAGAAAAGGCTTTGGTTTTCAGTTGCGTGCATGAAGTTGGAAAGATTGATTTTTAGTGTGCACTTGTTTTCCTTAATATGTTAGGGCTTGTTTTCATGAATGACTAATAGCATCTATTGTCAGTCAATGAAAAAAACTAAAATAGAAAAATTATTTTGGGACTGATTTTGCTAAAATGTCAATTGTGTATAAAAAAGCATAACATTTCTTATATTGGTTAATAGATATCATGAATCTGATTTGTGTTAATACCATGTGTTGATACAATATGTGTTTTGATCTTATCTACAAAGTCTTATTTTAAAGTTTTATTGTTCAATGGGTAGTTTTGAACTAATGGCTCTGAGGAGAGAGACTTGAGCAATTCCATATTAGATTAAAAAAAGCTAAGTAGATTCTGGCCTGCTCCACTTAAAAAACACTTAATTGGTTGTTCTGAGTCTCTTATAATGGTTTATTATAAAATCGAACATCAATACAATCAAACTTATTTTGCAACTGTTTACATTTAAATAAATGAGATTTATCCCCATAATATGTCAACTTTTCATTCAAGTCTCCATCAGGATTCTTTTCATTTCCATTCTTTTCTTATATGAGCATAGTGATTGTGCTCTTCTGATTCTTCTTTTTTGCTTTGAATGATGTCATAAAAGTATTTTACCATATTAACTTATGTCCCCTACAATTGTCAAAATCAATCTTATTTGCATTATTGAGAAAATTAGGGCCTACCCATAACACCTAATTCTGTATTCTCCTTTCCCCCAATCACTTATCTCTAAGCAGGAAAGTAAAGATTTAAGAAATGTTTATAAAGATGTACTATGTACAATGCACTTCTTTTAAGTTCTGAGGATACAAAGAAAGAGGACCAACCTTTTTCTCTGATGCTGAGGAAACTTAAAATCTAATGCGGAGGGTGGTGAATCAGCTTTAGTCATGAAGGTCTGGGATCAAGTTCTCTCTAGGATTGCCTCTGTGACCCTTTTATAAGTAAGACCTCTTCCTTTTTTTCCTTCAACCCAGGCAGTCCTCTGTAAATTGTAAAACACTTGTAGGTCTATATTAATAAAGGATTTCTATTCCAAATGAAGTTGCAAACATGGACAAAAATAAACAGGGTGAGGGAGATCTAAAGGGAAGGTTTGGAGGAAGTGACATCTGAGCTGGGTCTCAGACAACAGGAACAAGGTTGGGACAGTTAGTTTGATCTTGACATGCTGAGTTTAAGATTATAACGTGACAACCTGACAAAGGTTTTCATCAAACATTTGGAAAGAGGAGCTTTATGGCTGAAGTTAGATTTAGGAGTCATCTTCATTTGCAGTGATTGCTGCAGCATTGGGGGTAGATAAGGCCGCCAAGAGAGAGGGTTAGAGAAAAGCCAAGTGTGGTAAGAGGAAGAGGTTTCTATGCAAAGGAGGAGGAAAGGAGAATACTTGGCTGTTAAATCCAAAGGAAGAAAATATCAGGAAAGAAAGAATGGTTAACAGGACCAAATCAAGCAGAGAAGTCAAGAGAAATGAGGATGGGATGGCCAAGTGGTTAACAAATGGAGACTGCAAATTAAAAGTTTGGTGCAGAAGGGCAAGCCAAGAGTCAAGGAGAGGTTTATGTTTTTAGTATCTGACCATGTTTGTAGGAAGAAGGGAAGGAAGGTGAAAACTCAGAATGGATAAATACTCTGAAAGTAAGGAAGGCCAGCTCCTTAGGAAACAGGAAAAGGTAATCGAAGACAAAGTTGCTGAGGTATAGGGAGTTGAGGTAACTCAATTTGGATGGCATTAATCCTTAAAGTAGTTGGGGGTTTATAGAGCACAATGGACAGAAATTGGCTTGAAAGAGTAAAAGGAGTTTATGGTAAATGCTATATTGTCAGTGAGATATGTAAAATGAAGCCCTTGCAGGACTGAGAGCCCAGGTACAGTTAGTATAAATGTTTTGGACTCAGCTGTTTCAGGACTTCCTCTAGCATCACTTAACCACTTAGGAATGGAAATAGAGGATTAAGCAGGTGCAAAGGTGAAAGTCAGTTGAGATGATTTACTCTGGTCAGGATTGGATAGAGGGGAGTGACAGAAAAATAGTAATGGACTGGGAGAACAGAGAAGGGTAAAGAAATGAAATTGTGAAGATCCTATTCAGGATGAGTCGGGTAACAGATGACAGAACGAGATAGATCAGAAAAAAAGAATTTGAGTGCAAGATGCTATATTTGTAGCTATTTTAAATGATGGTGAGTTCAGAGACAGTGAAATAGAGTGGAAGATTGAGGAGGTGGAGAGACTGAGGCTGGTTGTTATAGGCTGTCCACATGAATACCAAGGGATGATCGTAGTAAATGGAGTGGAGACAATGAGAACTAAATTAATTGAGGAAAATGGGAGCATGTCCTGGAGGTCAACATGACAAAGACAAGCATGAAGAGAGAATATAATTGGATGACAAGTTTTTTTTGAGCGAATTTTTCAGAAAAAAAGTGAAGGGTAGAAATAAGGATAACACCTACCTCTCAGGGTTGTTGTGAGGCTCTATTAAAGTAACATGTAAGATATTTTTCAAACTATAAATGCCAGTTATAATACCAACCAGTCCTCCTTTCCCTATCAGGCAGAGACATTAGGAGAATTGACTCTCCAATGGATAGCATTTTGATGGATTAGAAAATATAGGCTCCTAGATTTAGAGTAATAGATCCCAGAGTCACCCAGGTAAAACCCCCCCCCCCCCATTTTATATATGAAAAAAATTAAATACCAGCCTTTCCCATGGTCATATAGATAGATGCAGAACTAGAACCCAAGCCCTAGACTCTCTGGTTCCAAAAACAGCCCTCTTTCCACTACACAATGTCTCCTGGATTACCAGGCTAAGGAGTCTGAATTTTACTTGAACTGCAATAAGAAACATGATAGTGTTTTGAGCAGAGGAGCATAAGATGTAAGCAACCTAGAGCTTAATCTTAGAGATGGCTTGGTGTAATAAGAAACATGATAGTGTTTTGAGCAGAGGAGCATAAGATGTAAGCAACCTAGAGCTTAATCTTAGAGATGGCTTGGAGTAAGAAGAGTAGTATTGGGAAGGCATTGCAATTGTGCAGGGCTATGATAATGAAGGTCTATTATATGGTGGGAATTAAATTACAGAGAAAAGATCAATAGAGTTTGGTAACAATATATTTGAGAGATGAAGGTGAAGAGGAGAACCAGGAAAAAGATTTTGAATGTGGGAGATTGAACACTGATGCCAAAGTGAAATTAGGGAGGAATGATTTGGGGGTGGAAGGACCATTTAAGACATTTAACTTTGGCCAAGTCACAATCTGTTTGCCTCAGTTTCCTTAATTGAAAAATGGGAATAATGGTAGCACTTACCTTGCAAGGTTGTGAGAATCAAATAAGAATATTTGTAATGGGCTTAGTACAGTGCCTGGCCCATAACATACTATATAAATACTTATTTCTTTTTTCCTCCTATATTGAGTGGATTTGAGATGGGAGATACTTATATTTTATCAAAAGAGTTCCTTGAGGTATTTGGAGATGCTGTTTGGAGTTTGAAAAAGTTTAGGACTAGAAATCTAGGTATAGGAGTTTTTTTTTTTTTTTTTGGTGGGAGATGGTGGTTGGAAAAATGGGTATGAATGAAAGGCAAACTGAAGTCAGACTGAAAAGCTTTAATTGCCAGCCTCACACTTTTGTATTTTATCATGGAGGCAATAGTGAACCATTGAAGCTTTTTGAGTAGAGGAGAGGCAGGATGCCATTAGGAAGATGAATTTGGCAGTACTGTATAGAGAGGGGGCAGACTGTAAGCAGAAAGGCCTATTTGTAGATTAGTCCGTATGAAGAAAGGAAGAAAATAAGCATTTATTAAGCAATTACTAACTGTTAGATATTGCAATAAACACTTTACAGATATCACATTTGATCCTCACAGAAATCCTGGGTGTTTTATTATTGTTCTCATTTTGCAGTTGGGGAAACTGAGGCAGACAAGTTAAATGACTTGCCCAGGGCCACAGAGTTAATACGTGTCTGAAGTGGGTTTTGAATTCAGGTCTTCCTGACTCCAAGTCCAGCACTGTATTTGCTGTACCATTTGTCTAGCTGCCTAGATGAGATAAGGACTTGAATTTTAGAGTAAATCAGATGAAAGAAGAGATGAGAACAAGCAGGAGAGAGATTACATGAAGTTAAAACTGATTGAAGATGGGAGATGAGAGCAAGGGTTAAGGTTAGCTCTGTAGTTGTGGTCCAAGGTAACTGGATGGATGATGGTTAGAGGAGAGGGAAAGGATAATGAGCTCCATTCTGTACATCTTGATTTTGGAACACCAACAGCACTTCCGTGATGCCATGATCAGGCAGCTATTGGGATAGAGCTGAAACTCAGAAGATGAAGGGAGGAAAGTGATGACATTTTGATCCCATGGGCACTAGGGAGACTGATTACTCAGAGAGTGCATATAGGGGAGAGAAGAAGACCCAGGGCAGAACTCAAAGGAATACCTCTGCTTAGGAAGCAGGATATAACTGATGGTGAATGATTCAGCTAAAGTGACTGAGGAGTACTCAGGTGGGAGAACCAGAAAAGGACAACATCTGGTCTGAATATTAAAAGGGCTTTCAACATGAATATTGATAATGAAGAATGAAACAAGTAGAACCAAGAAAACATTAAATACAGCTACAGATTTAATATTTGAAGAATATCTTGTGAATGTTCACTTTCAGAGAATGAACTGAGAAGTGGAAACATGAAAGACATGTACAAATCTGTTTGTTAGATAATGCCTTCTATGGGGTGAGGAGGGGAGAGAAGGGCTGAGATGCCTGGAAATAAAATTATTAATAAAAAAGAAAAAAACTAATATTGACTGAAAATTATGAAGAAACTTGATGTATGACCTGGAGGTTGGTAGTTGATAGCACAAGAATAGGGAAAAGATGCTATAAATAGACTTTGAAGAAGAAAGTATTATTGAGGGGATGATGGTAAGAGAATGGTCTAGAACAGTGATTCCCAAAGTGGGCACCACCGTCCCCTGGTGGGTGCTGCAGTGATCCAGGGAGGCAGTGATGGCCACACATGCATTTGGGGGCGGTGAATAACTGTAAGGGGGCGGTGATAGTATGTGACAGGGGGCGCTAGGTAATATTTTTTCTGGTAAGGGGGCAGTAGGCCAAAAAAATTTGGGAACCACTGATCTAGAAGATACAGTGATCAGAGAGCAAGAAATGTAAAATCTCTGCTTTTTAAATTTGTACATTTGTTCCTTCACTGTATTCATTTACAAATATACCTTTTATGCTCTCCTATCCACAAGCAAAATAACTTCAGCAAAATCAATCAATACACTGATGATATCTGAAAACATATGTAATATAGTCCATAACCCTCCACCTTTTTAATGAAAAGACCTATTATATATATATAAATGTATGTATCTGTATCTATATATCTTGTCATAATTATCCAATGTTTAATTTTGCTCTATTATTCTTTATGTTGACTTGGCATTTTCATATGATTTTCCTGGTTATGCTACCCTCTGCATCAATTCATAAGTTCCAAAAGTCTTCCCATATTGTTTTGAATACCTTGTGGTTGTTATTTAGTATATAATATTCCATTCCATTCACATACCATGATTTGTTTGGTAATTCCTTAATCTTCAGGAACCTACGTTATTTCTAGTTCTTTGACACATTCATAATGAAGTTATGAATATTTTGTTATCTGTTGGATATTTATTTCTGTCTTTGATCTCCTGGGTACATACCAATCAGTGGAATCTCCGGTTTTATACATTGCCTTCTTGGCTTTTGAGTCTGGGGGTTTCTTCTAGTTGGAGAGAGTTTGGGTATCCTCAGAAGAGTCTTTCAACCTTAAAACTAAGAGGTGGGATGAGCTTTGGAGGAAAAATTTAAGATTATATAAAGGAGTTTAAGAATAGGATGGAAGTTCAAAAGGGCACAGGAAAGGGACAAACCGAATTGGAATGGACCTGAAGAGAAATAGGATTGATCAGAATAGGGAGAAGAATCCTAGTTCATTTATAACTTTTTAGATTTCTTTTTCTAAGATAGAGTTAAGTATTCTATTTCCTCTTCTATTAAGCTAGGCAATTTTTATTTTTGTAAATTTTTATATTTTTATGGGGCAACTAAACGGTATAGTAGATAGATAGAATGCTGGTCTTAGAGTCAGGAAGGCTCATCTTTGTGAGTTCAAATCTGTCTTCAGATATTTATTAGATGGGTAACCCTGAGCAGGACATTTAATCCATTTGCCTCAGTTCCTCATCTGTCAAATGAGCTGGAGAAGGAAATGGCAAACCACTCCAGTATCTTTACTAAGAAAATCCCAAATGGAGTCATGAAAACTCAAACACGACTGAATAACCCAATCTGCTTCAAAATAGTAGGTCCTTCTCTCCTTTGATTATTTTGCCTGGATACTTCAGTATTACTTCAATGAATCTCTGTTCTTACTGATGATGGTTTTTATTCCCTCTGATGTGGGAAAAAATTGCAAACCCATTTATGAATTCTAGTTGTGTGTAACTCTTTAAACTATCTTCTATAAATCTACCGTAGTGGGCTTGCCCAATGTTCTGGAAGCTTTCTACTATGACTCTTACCATTACATCAAATATTACTGTACCTTATTATCTATTATTCCTTAATCTTACCACATGCCTGGTTCACCTCCTTTTCTAGTCTAACATCTCTCTGATATCTTTTATACTTGCTTGGGCATGCCTATAGAAGTGCTCTTTTTAGTATTGATATCATTCATGTCAATTCCTAGATTTTTCTAGGCTTAAGTTTCCCTGACTATTATTGGAAATCTTTGTCATTCTTGTGATTATTTTTGGGTATGAGCACCTCCCTCCATCTTTAATACACATCCTTTTTGAACTGGAGCTCATCAGAATTCTCTTTTTAGATCTGGCATAGTAGATAGTGTGTTGGTCTGGAAGTCAGGGAGACTTGGTTCCTGTGTTAGATGCTTAGGAGCTCTGTGGTCCTGGATAAGTCAACTCAGCCTAGGTTTCTTCATCAGCAAAATAAAGCGAATAGAATTTACCTCATATAAGGATCAAGTGTGATGATATATGTAAAGAACTTTACACATCTTAATACATTTTAGAAATGTTAGCTTTCATTATTTTTCATTAGGCTGATTTGTAATTGTTTTGGCAAAGTCTGGGATTCTATAGGGGGAGAGAGAGGGAGAGCTTCTTATTCAAGTTGAATCATCCTCCCTATTGTATAGTTCTTGACCATAAAATTAAAGTTATTATTTTTCTAAGTTCTCTGAAATATGACTTACTAAAGTCTAAATACATATCGGACTATGGTCACCATTACCCTTCTTGCTTCTTACAAATTTTAAAATCAGGTCATAGCCTCCCCAAGTTTCATTTTATCTACCTTGCTGGTCAAAATTAATTACAGAGTAGCAATTCTTCTCATTGTTTTTACTTCCTCTTGAGAGATCAAATTGTCCAATAACTAGACATTTATCATATTTTTCTACTTTTATCCCAGTGAAACTTCCAGGAGATGGTATCCAAAAAAGGTTTGAGAGAATCTCTACCTTCGATAACCTTACAATCTATTTGAAGAGAAGACATGCTAAAATAAAAGGAGGATTAAAGATAAAAAGCATAATAACATTAAGTGCCAGGAGTTTGGAGAAAAAAAAATCAGCTGAGTCTCTAGTAATTAGGAAAAGATTTATGAGAGTTGAAGTGATCCCTGAAAGACCAGTAATAATTCAGATAGGTGAAGAGGAGTGTCAGAATGGAAGGCAACCCAAGCAGAGGAATCAGCAAAGTAGTGAATGTATGAGCTCTGTCTGATCCGCAGAGTAGACCAGTCTGGCTACTAAGGAAAGTCCGTCAGAGAGCAGCAGGAATTTAGTTTGGATAATTATATTGGGGTCATAGTAACAACCTAAATATGAGGAAAACTTGAAAATCTCCCTTTAGGACCCCAGACTTGTTCCTTTTCTCCAGAAATGGAGGAACAGCTTTTAAATTCCTATATTGTGCCAGTTTTGTTGTATGCCTCAAGTCATGGACTCTAAAGTCCAAAGACTTGACACTGAATGACTTTCTCTGAGGGTAATGAAGAGGCTTGTGGTGGAAGTAAGCTACAATACGTAACAGAAAAAGAATTATGAAGAACTGGAGTAAAGTCATGTCATAAAAAGAAAGGTGGACAACAAAGATTTGAGTTATTTTATGCCTTATACCCTTTGCCTAGACCTTACCTTTCTATCTTAGACTTGTTACTAAGGCAAAAAATAAGGGTTTAAAAAATAAAACTAACAAAAATAAATCCCAAAGTCTAGAGATAGGGCAATTCCATCTTTTGATTGGTCATTATGTCTCTTTTCCAGACCCTCAAGCGAGGCTGGCAAGATTTTTTTTTCCTTTACCTTCTGTCTTAGAATTAATACTGTGTATTGGTTCTAGGGTAGAAGAGTGGCAAGGGCTAGGCAATGGGGGTCAAGTGACTTGCCTAGGGCCCCATAGCTAGGAAGTATTCAAGGCCAAATTTGAACCCAGAATCTCCCATCTTTAGGCCTAACTCTCAATCTCCTGAGCCACCTGACTGCTTTATAGGCTGGAAAGATTTTGAGTGAATAAGATCTGAGATCCTAAACACTACAGATCAACCATTGGGTCCTCTTTTTAATGTGAAATTCTAGAGAATAATGTTTGGATAGGGACCCAGATGTCAGTTCATAATCTGTGGATGCTCTTTTATTTGAGTCAGTGCCTCTAACTTAGGTTTACTAATTTTGTCTACCTTGTATTGAGCAGGACCACCTTTCTAGAACTTTGCATGTAAGGCTGGATGATGTAGTAAAGTGCTAGACTTGATATTAGGAAAACCTGGGTTCAAACCCTGCCTCAGACACTTATTTACTAAGACAAGTTGCTTAAACTTTCTAGGTCTTCATTTGCTTACCTGTAAAATGAGACTTTTGGACTAGACCTTCCCACTCTAAATCTGTGAGGCTGTGGGCAACTCATTTAATCTATTTCTCTAAGTCTTAGTTTCCTTATTTATAAAATGAAGATAAAAATATACTATCTATGTGACAAGGCTCATATGATGAAAATGTTTTATAAACCTACAAATATGATTTATAATTTCGACTGATTCGTGACAGGAATCTAGTATTGAACTGCTTATGTCAGATAGGGATTATAAATCAAACTAACTCTTCTACACTTTCAATCAGATTTTTAGTGTCTTGGTTGATTGTTGTAACCTTCCCATTTTATTATTCACAACTTTGTAACTGTTTTGTCTTAATTTACTTTGTCAAGGGCTTCTCTTTCAATGACCCTTTTTGAAAAATTCTCATCTATGTGAAATGATTACCTATTAGTGAAATAATTACCTATTAATTACCTCAATAACAATTTTTTACCATTTATTTTTATTTTTAAAATATATAATACATAATATAATAATATATGATTTGTTATAAATATAAACATGTAACAAATCATAACTATGTTTATTCAAGAAAAACAAATTCTCACATGAGCTATGCCGAAAAATCTGTTTCATTCTCTTTTTTTCATTCCTTTTCTTTCTATTCATTCCTATTTTTCATTCCCTGAGAAGGTAGGTAATATGATATAGGTTGTATATATATTATCTCGTAATATATATTTTCCTATTCATCATGTTGTGAAACAAGACATATATTGCTTACACTAGAGAAAAGTTCATAGAGGAAATAAAGTGAAGAATGATATATTTCAATCTGCATTTAGACTCTGTTCCTTCTATGACAGCAGGCATCCTTTTTCATCAGTTGTCCTCTAGAGTTGTGCTGGATTCTTGTCTTCTTGATAATAGTTGTCTTTCACAGTTGATCATCATACATTATTGTTGTTACTGTGTATAATGTTCTCCTGGTTCTACTCACTTCATTTTGCATCACTTCGTTAAAGTTTTTATAGGCTTTTCTGAAATCACCCTATCATCATTTCTTATGGCACAATGGCATTTCGTCACAATTATATACCACAACTTGTTCAGCCATTCCCTAATTTATGGACATCCCTTCAGTTTCCAGGTCTTTGCTGCCACTAAAAGAGCCCTATAAATATTTTAGAACCTATGGTTTCATTTCCTTTTTCCTTGATCATCTTGATAAATAAACCTAATAATAGTATTACTGGGTCAGAAGGTATACACAGTTTTATAACTTTTTGAGATAATTCCAGGTTATACTTGAAGATGGTTGGATGAACTTGTTTGGGATATGGAATTTCTAAAACAATAAAACTGGATTACTGTGTATATACAATAATACAGCAGTGATTTCTAATAATTGATCTTTAAGCCAGGATGAGTTATAACTTAAAAAGATAAGAAAATCAAGTAAAATTTGTGTAATGAAATCTCTTCATTGTATGGGTGAATCCTGGAAAATTTTCAGTTCTAAGCTGCAATTGGTGAGATTTGCCATTTAAGGTAAAAGCTTTTGGGACTGTAACTAATTTTATTTTGAATTCAGGTACAATTGTTTGTGTTGATAATCCATCATTCAAGAGAAAAGCCACAAGGTACTCAGAGTGATCCTGAACATTAACAGGTAGAGATCTTTATCTGGCAGAAGTCAAAGGGGATGATTCTTAGCACATCTGAGGGTAGGAGCCCTTGTGACTCAGAATCCCCATTTTGCTGTTTCTTTTTGAATAGGAATGTTTCCCACTTGATTATTCCTGAGTCTGGCTGTGAAGTTGATTGATAATTCTTAACTGAAGTCAAACAATGTTAAATCACTCTGTGCTTAAAATCCTATCCCTAAAGGAAGGAGTACTGATGTTATAATCCTTTCCTTGTTTTTTCCTTTTACAGCAAATTTCTATAAACAGAGCAAGTATGAGGGCATTCTAGAAGGATAGTGAGACTTCTCCTACAGTGATAAATGTGGCAGGTGGGACAATGAGGTAAACATGAGACATGCACCCTAAGGGCTCTGGCAATCCAGGGGAATCCCCCCAAACCTATGCATGCTCTGTATTTCCTTTTTAGTGTCCTCAAGTTCACCTATGATGTGTCAGACCCAAAAGACACACCTCTACCTGGATTTCTACCCTCCACCTCTATGCCCATTTCCTGGGGTTTTCTTCTTGGGAGCACCCCAGAACACCCAGGGGTGGGCTATTCTAGGAAAAGGTGGCAATTTCCATGAAACGGGAGATGACCAGCCCCAAGTCCTTCAATAAATGTGCAAACCCTGATCCACACCGCAGGCTATGGTCATTTCATCAGCCTGTTTTTTTTACTGTCCTAAACTTCTCCTTCTTTAAATAAAATTCTTCTATACCTCTGAATTGAATGGAGTTTTGAACTTCTCATTCTTGGGGCCAGACACTGCTACAGTCTTTGGAATGTTTTCTCCCAACAGCTGAATCAGTTTACAGTTTCACCAACAATGTATTAGTTTCCCTATTTTTCTACATTCCTTCTAACATTCGTTATTTTGCCCTTTTCTCATTTTAGCTAATCTGATAGATGCGAGATAATATTTCAGAGTTGTTTTGATTTGCATTACTCTAATCAATAATGATTTAGAACATTTTTCATATAGTTATATGTAGCTTTGATTTCTTCATCCCCAAACTGTTCAGATCCTTAGCTTATTTATCAATTGGGGAATGGCTCATATTATTATATATTTGACAGTTCTCTCTATATTTTAGATATGAGATCTCTATCCAAGAAACTGCCTATGAAAACTTTCCCTCAATTTATTGCTTGTCTTCTAATCTTAGTTATATTAACTTTATTTGTACAACACTTTTAAATTTTAATGTAATCAAAATTATCCGTTTTATATTCACAATGTGTTTTCTTTTATTTATAAATTCTATCCATAGGTCTGATAGGCAATATGTTCCTGTTCTAATTAGTGTATAATATTTATCTTTATGCCTTGGTTGCTTATCAATTTTGAATTTGGTAAATGGTGTAAGATATTGGTCTATTTCCAGTTTCTTCCAAACTGTTTACTAGTTTTCCCAAAAATTTTTACCAAATAGTGGATTTTTATTCCAAAAACTTGAAACTTTACCTTTGTCAAACACAAAGTTATTATGATCTTTTATGACTATTTGTTGTATGTCTATTCTGTTCTTTCGACCTACTTTTCTGTTTCTGAAAAAAAGATATTATTGGGAATGGGGAATAATAAACTGGGACACACCCACACCTCACAAGGGAAAGACAGACAGGGGAACACAGGTAAACCTAATAGGGATGTGAGGTTTGGGAATGGCAGTTGGCCAGTACTGCCAACCTGCCAACCAGGGAAAACCAATGAAGTGGGTTCTTTTAACTAAGAAGAGACAAGAAGTGCTAACAAACTGGGTTTATTTGTAATGACTGAGGGAAGTAGGGAGAGGGGTATTTCTATTCTAAAGAATAGCCTACTAGTTTAACTAAGTAGATTTCTAACTAAGTTGGTCTCTAACTAAACTAGGAGGGGCTGAAGAGGGTTTCTCACAGTACAGGTTCAGAGATGCTCCAGTCTGGTCAAAGATGTTACAGGACAAGTTTAAATGCAGCCAGTTACTTCAAAGCAGACTCCAGGGAGTAAGGAAGATTGATCTGCTGTCCACCAAAAGATAACCCAGTCCTTTCCTCAACCTAGGCCACAATGTTTCCTTGAAGAATATTCTTCTCAGCAGTATCCCACACTGACAGCTCCTTGGGAAGTTGGCAAAATTTGGACCGCACAGCCACAACACCTCCTTTCCTCCAGCTTGGTCAAACTCCTACACCTTTTCAAAATCCTGGCTTCATTCTATTATAGGACCTTTAGGTCTTTAGAGTCATCCTGGCAGCCTGGGTGCTAATGTTTGATCTCCCCATTATATTTCTTAGCCAGTACTGGATAGTTTTGATAATTATTGCTTTATAATATGGTTTGAAATCTAGTAATGCTAGATCTTCTTCCTTAACAATGTTTTTTTCATTTTTCCTTTGGTATTCTTGACCTTTGATTTGTTCAAATGAATTTGATTATCTTTTCTAGTTTGAAAAAATAATTTTTGGTAATTTAATTGGGATGGCATTGAATAAGTAGATTCGTTTAGGTAGAAACGTCATTTTAATTATATTGGCTTTGTCCACACATGAACAAATAATATTTCTCCGATTATTAAATCTGACTTTATTTGTATAAAAAGTGTTTTATAGTTATTTTCATATAGTTTCTGTATTTGTTTTGGAAGATATACTTATTAAAAAAACAAACAAACCCTTACTTTTTGTCTTATTATTAATTCCAAGATAGAAGAGATGCAAGGGCTAGACAAGTTGGATTAAATGACTTGCCCAGGGACACACAGCTAGGAATTATCTGAGGCCAGATTTGAACTAAGCTTCTCCTCACTCCAGGCATGGTGCTCTATCCACTATGCTACCTCACTGCCCCTCTTAGTATCTATTAATGAAGAAACCCTATGCAGATAACTGCCAGTTATCAAGGGTTTGCTTAGAAACCATGAAATCTGTGGTATAAACTTGGGTTTGTCTTCCTTCTTTGGGGTTTTTTGATTAGTGGCACTTACTAATTCTAACCATTTTATGGGTCCCAGTGATTCAGAAACACAAGAATTCCAAGAATGCTTTTCTTAGAAGTGAGCCAGTGCCTTATTTCTTTATTCACTATGTTTGTCCACAGAGATGATAGTCACTATTTATTTATTTAAAAACCTTTGATGTCTGTCTTAGAATCAATACTGTGTATAGATTCTAGGGCAGAAGAGTGGTAAGGGAGGGGCAACTGGGCATAAGTGACTTGCCCAAGGTTGTACAGCTATAAAGTGTTAGAGGTCAGATTTGAACCCAAGACCTCCCATCTCCAGGCCTTGCTCTTTATCCACTGAACAATCTAGCTGCCCCCATTTATTAAATAATACTTTCTTTGAAATGATAAAGTCTGAACATAAGAAGACATAATTTAGTAGGCATGTTTAAGGAATGAAATATTTTTAGTGACACAAATTTCTAGTTAATATAGGGTTAAGCAGAAAATCCATTTTGTTTTACCCCTGGCTGAAACTTGTAAAATCTATTGGCTTACTTCCTACCTAAGTAAGTGAAGTACACTGAAGATAACTTCATAGAATCTTTTAAAATTAATACAAACCCTTACCTTCTGTCTTAGAATCAATATTAAGTATTTATATTGTTCCAAGGCAGAAGAACAGTAAGAACTAGACAATGTCACCCAGTTAGGAAGTGTCTGAGGTCATATTTGAACCCAGGACCTTCTGTCTCCAGACCTGACTCCATCCACTTAGCCACCCAACTGTCCCAACTTCATAGAATCTTAATTTTGTTCATTCAACAAAAATTTCTTAAGCACCTACTGTATATAATTCCTCAGATTTTTAAAGTGTCAATTAATATATGCAATGCAAATATAAAAATAATTTTATAACTTATAAAGTATTTACTTCACAGTATCTCTGGGGACTAGGTAATACAAATATTATTTCTCCTCTAGATTATGAGATCATATATTTAAGTCTAGATGGGAACCTTATAGATCATTTATACAAACCTCTTCCTTTGAGTATTTTATAAAATGAAGCAGAGACCCACAAGAGTTAAGTGATATATTCAAGACCTCACTGGATGTAAATAGCAGAATGGGGCCTTGAACTAAAGTGGCTCAACTCCAAATCCAGTACTCCCTTCTTGGTACCATATTGCTTCCAAGTTCCCAAACTGAGGCAATGCTTTCACTTCATGATGCTATTATGGGTTCGTGGTCACTCCCCCATGAGTGACCACTGATATAGAGGGTATAGATAATTGGGTTAAATATTTACAGAGTCTGGGATATCCTTAGGAAGTTATTTCTTGTTGCTGATACTGTCTTCTCTAAATTTCTGTGACATTATTCTGTCATCCTGAACATTTCTTCTGTAAAAATAAAGAGTCAATGAATTGATTATTGATTACAAACTGATTAGATATACTGCTTGTTGTGCTTACTAAGTATTTTCAGTTTATATAATTGAAGTGAAGCTCATAAGTGAACTTCTCTTCAGGGCCAAGCGCAACAATGCTAAGGAGACTCTTGTTACATAAAAATAAACTATTGATTTATTTAAGTTTTTAAAAAACATTTATTAGTATTTATTTTTTAGAAAAGTTAACATAGTTACATAATTCATGCTCTTACTTTCCCCTTCATCCCCTGAGCTCCCTGCCCCCCATGGCTGATGTGTATTTCCACTGGTTTTAACATGTGTCATTGATGAAGACCTATTTCCAAATTGTTGATAGTTGCATTGGTGTGGTAGTTTCAAGTCTACATCCCCAATCATGTCCTCCTCAGCCCATGTGTTCAAACAGTTGTTTTTCTTCCATTTCCAGTCCTGTAGTTCTTCCTCTGAATGTGGGTAGTGTTCTTTTCCATAAGTCCCTCAGAATTGTCCTGGGTCATTGCATTGCTGCTAGTACAGAAGTCCATTACATTCTATTTTACCACAGTGTATTGGTCTCTGTGTACAATGTTCTTCTGGCTCTGCTCCTTTCGCTCTGCATCCATTCCTGGAGGTCTTTCCAGTTCACATGGAAAATAAACTATTTATTGAGAATATAAGGATTAAAAAAAGATTTCTAACTCTAAGGGATTCTAACTCCACCCAAATAAAATTCCTTGGTTCCACAGGCTACACTGATCCTTTCTGATCTGACTAACCCAAATTTTCCCTATTCTACAATAAAACTAATACTATTATCCTTATAAGAAGTATATAGAAACAGACCTAGGAGACTTCCGGTTAAGATGGCGGCAGAGTAAGGAGCAGCTGCTCGATCTCGCCTGACCGAACCACACAGGACCCCTCAAGGGGAAATAAAAACGAGTCCAGAGGAACGAAGGAACCCCACAACAGGGCGCAGCATTGAAGGTACGCAGAATCGGGGCATTTCCACACTTTAAAGGGGTGAAACAGTTCACACTAAAACACGAGAGGAAGAAGCCCCTCCCCCACCCCCCACACCGCACAAGCCGGTAAACAGGACTGGGGCAACCAGATAATCACTGGCAGCCCCGGAGCCTGTACCTGTGCGCTGCAAGACGAGGGACCCCAGGTGGCTGGGACTCTCCCTGAGCGCCCACGTGGGTGAAGGCACCGCCTCCAGCCCGGACAAAGGCCCCTAAAACTCGGCCTTTCCCAAGCACTGAAGGCATCGCCTCAGGGGCGAATAAAGATCTCCAGCCCACGGACTTTCACTACCTTCTGCGGGGGTGAAAGCAGGGCCCTAAAGAGCATCAGAGCAGGCAAAGGCAGTGCCCTAGGCTTGAATAACGATCTCCAGCCCAGGCTTGGACCTCCAGTGAGGACCCAGTGCAGACCTGAGCGTGGCTGTGGAAGCAGCCCCAAAGACTGCTGAAGGAACCTCGGGCAGAGGGGCAGACCGGGAACTACCAGGAGTACCAGGAGGCCTGACCCCGAGGACAAGGAGACCGGAGACCCCCCCCCCCCCCCAAGCTTGCAAGGCCCAGGCAAACCTGGAGTGCAAAGACAAAGCGGAAAAGGGGCGGGGCTAACAATGGCCAGCAATAAGGAAATCCAGAAGAAAAAGACCATCAAGAGAAACTCTGGAACACTGGACAACTTCTACACAGAGAAAATCCAGACAACAGAGGAGGGAAAACAAAAATCCAAACCTCCCCAAAAAAATGAAAGCTGGTCACAAGTTATGGAAGAGTTTAAAAATGAAATGCTAAGGAAGATGGAAGAAATCTGGCAAGAAAATAACAGTTTAAAAGGCAGAATTTCGCAATTGGAAAGTGAGACAAGACAACTGAAGACCAAAAATGACCAGATTGAAAAGGAAAACCAGTCCTTAAAGACTAGAATCGAACATTTAGAAACCAATGATCTCTCAAGACAACAAGAACAAATAAAACAAAGTCAAAAGACTGATAAAATAGAAGGAAACATGAAATATCTCAAGGAGAGAGTGACAGACCAAGAAAACCGGTCTAGAAGAGATAACTTGAGAATCATTGGTATTCCAGAAAAGGCAGAAATTAATAAAAACATGGACTCCATACTCAAAGAAATTATTCAGCAAAATTGCCCTGAAGTTCTACAACAAGAGGGCAATATAGACATTGAAAGGATCCATAGAACACCCTCTAAACTGGACCCAGAACAGTCAACACCCAGAAATATAATAGCGAAATTGAAGAGCTTTCGAGTCAAAGAAAAAATCTTACAAGAAGCCAGAAAGAGACAATTCAAATATCAAGGAGCACCAATAAGGATCACACAGGATCTGGCAGCCTCAACACTAAAAGAACGCAAGGCTTGGAATACAATATTCAGAAAGGCAAGAGAGCTGGGCCTTCAGCCACGGATCAACTACCCAGCGAAACTAACCATATACTTTCAGGGGAAAGTATGGGCATTCAACAAAATTGAAGAATTCCAAGTTTTTGCACAAAAGAGACCGGGACTAATTGGAAAGTTTGACACTCAACCACAGATATCAAGAGAAAGATGATGAAAAGGTAAATAAGAAACAGAGGGAAAAGAAAGAAAACTCATAGTCTTTTAAGCTTGACTCTTTAAGGGCATAAATAAGATCTAATTATCTGTATTACGAGGTGGAGAAATGCTATGTATAATTCTCTGTAGTGAACTCTATACACTATTATAATATTCACTATTATAGCAACCAGAAGAATAATTCATAGGGAGAGGACAGGATACTAAATGGTCTAAGAGGACATGGGGGGTGGGAAAGAGGGGAGGAATAGTAGGGGACACCAAGAAAAATCCGAGTAAATAAGAAAAATAAGATATTCTATTACACACAAAGAGTGCATGGGAAGGGGAGGGGATAAACACTACCATAAGAAGGAGAGGAAGAGAGCATTAAGAGGTAATAATCAAACCTTAGTCTCAGTATAATCAACCCGGATAAGGAAGAGTAGCTTTATTATCCATCTGGATAAAAAACTCCATCTAACCCTACTGAGAAAGTCAGAAGGGATAAACCAAAGGGAGCAGGGGAGTGGGGAGGCCAAAAAGGGAGGGAAGAAGAAGGGGGAGGGAATTCATTCGGTCTTTAAAAAAACAAAAATAAGGGAACAACAAGGGAGGGGACAGAAAGGGAAGTCAATCAAGGGAGGGGATAAGGGATACTGGCTGAAAGCAAACCACTGGTGTAAAAGAAAATAGTGCAATAAGAAGGAGTGGGTCTAGGGGAGGATACAAAAAATGTCAGTGAATACACAACTAAAAATTGTAACTCTGAATGTGAACGGGATGAACTCACTCATAAAACGGAAGCAAATAGCAGAGTGGTTCAGAAACCAAAATCCTACCATAGGTTGTCTACAAGAAACACATATGAGGCGGGTAGACACACACAAGTTCAAGGTTAAGGGTATGAGCAAAATCTTTTGGGCATCAAATGAGAAAAAGAAGGCAGGAGTGGCTATCATGATCTCTGACAAAGCCAAAGTAAAAATAGGTATGATTAAAAAAGACAGGGAAGGTCATTACATCCTGATTAAAGGCAGTATAAACAATGAGGAAATAACACTGCTCAATATGTATGCACCAAGTGGTATAGCATCCAAATTCTTAAAGGAGAAACTGGCAGAGCTCAAGAAGGAAATAGATAGTAAAACCATAATAGTGGGAGATCTAAATATTCCTCTTTCAGATCTAGATAAATCAAACCAAAAAATAAATAAGAAAGAGGTAAGAGAGATGAATGAAGTCCTAGAAAAATTAGATCTAATTGATATGTGGAGAAAAATAAATAGGGACAAAAAGGAATACACCTTCTTTTCAGCTGCACATGGTACATTTAC
>NC_058132.1:248485664-248545664 GCF_016433145.1 Gracilinanus agilis
TGTGTATAAGAGACAGGGTGAAGGGGAAAATAGGAGCATGAAACATGTAACCATGTTAAAAATGATTATTAATAAATGTTAAAAAAAAATAAAAATAAAAAAAAATAATAAATAAATAAATAAACAAATTCTGGAAAAAAAAAAAAGAAATATATAATTCTTAACTTTGTCTCCAAGTAATAAAAATAACAAAGGCTAGCTGGCTGAGCCTCAGCAAGAACCAAGTTAGGACACTGAGTCTTAGTGGACTCAGAGTCCAAACCAAAGACCAGGGCTTTCTTTGATCTTCTCAGATATAAAAACAATTTGTGAAACAGGAATAAACAGTCCCTAGTATTTCCCAAGATGGAAAAGAAAAATCACTTAGCTCCTTCAGGTTTTTTCTCTCCTTTCCTTCTACCTCAGACAAGAGAGAGAAAAAAAGATGTCACCTCCTCTCAACACTCCAAGAGAGAGAGTAACAGCTCACTCCCTCAGAGTAACTTCCACACCCAGAGACCAACTGTCACAGAAAAACTGTTAAACTGTCAACAGATGAAGCCGACATTCTGTCTCAGATCTTTTAAAACTCCAATTCTTTCTCAAACAAGCTTCTCCAAAGTAATATAACAAGACTTAATTTCTAATTATATCCTTATACTTCTCAGTCTTCACTGCTGGACCTTCATCTAGTACATGACTACTAATGGTAGGTTACTCTCAGGGCTTTATCCTGGACCCTTTTCTTTCTCAATACTATTTCACTTCATGGTCTCAATAGCTCATATTTAATTTCTTAAAAATGATCATCTCCATGATAATAATACTCATATCTATTTATGCAGTCTTAAACTCTGTCTACTTATGGACTTATATCTCCAACTGGCTATTGGCTACCTTGATCTTGAAGTCCTGTATATATTTTAAATTCAACTTGTCCAAAACTTATCTCACTATATCCTGCCCCCAAATTCTCCCTTCTTCTGAACTTACCAATTATTGTCTAAGACTCCATCATCCTCTGTTACCCAGGCTCAAAACATGAGGTGTCATTCTCTGACTCCTCACTCACATCACTCATCTCCAATCTACTGCCAAATCCTAACAATTTTATCTTCTTAACATCTCTTCTATAGTTAACTCTCTGCCTCAAGGCTCTCCCCACTCCTATCAATTCTCTTCCACTCAGCTGTCAAATTGATCTTTCTAAAGCATAGGTCTGGCCATGTCATCTCCCTCTTCCCCACTCCAGAGGCTCCTATTATCTTTAGGATCAAATATAACATCTTCTTTTTGGCTTTTAAAACCTTTCATAACTTGACCCCTTTCTAGTTTTCTAGTCCTATTACGCCTTCCTTCTAACCACTTCCTGACTCTGGGATCAAATAACCCTGGTATCTTTGCTATTCCTTGAATAAGACTCTCCATCTCTTGACTGTTTATTTTAACTAGCAGTCCTCCATGCCTGGAACTTTTTCTTTCCCCATTTCTGCCCGTTGGTTTCCCTTGCTCCCTTCAAATCCCAGCTAAAATCCCATTTTCTACAAGAAGCCTTCCCAGATCCCCTTAATTCTAATGCTTTTCCTCTGTTGATTATCTGCAATTTATCCTCTATATATTTTGCTTATATGTAAGAGGTTGCATGTTGTCTCCCCCATTAGACTGTGAGTTTTTTGAGAATGGAGATTGTCTTATATCCTCATTGCTTATCCCAAAGAAGTGCATGGCACATAGAAGGCACTTAATAAATCCTTGTTCAATTAATCCAGGATACCAGCTATACTTGGTTTTGCCTATTCCCCTTAAAGGCGCAGTGCAAGGACGATCTTAGCTTATCGATGGAGCTAGTGGATTCAGTCTTTGCCGTTTTGGTTGCTCTGTGTTGTTTATGCAGATGATTTGACCTTAGTTATCACTTTGCCTAAATTCCTTGGTTTCTTGTATTCAGAGACCAATCTATTCCTTTCATTTAAAAGTTACAGGAGGCCTGAAATAGGATTCTTCCCTCTTCCCCACCATAAAATATACTTTTCTCAAAGCTACAGCCCAGTCTTGCTAAATGTCAACAGATGTAACATCTGGAACCATCATTTAAGCCAGCATGTGAGATCCTATAGTGCAGGAGCTGAGTCTTCTTGGCTTGATGTCATCTACATGAAGGCAAATAATCAACATTTGATGATACTCAGAAAAGAAACACATGGGCTTTCTTGTTTATGTTTGAGTGTTCAGCTCACTGCCAATTGGATACACTAAATCCAGTAAAGGGGAAAAAAAGGAATTTTTTTTTAAACCCTTGTACTTCGGTGTATTGTCTCATAGGTGGAAGATTGGTAAGGGTGGGAAATGGGGGTCAAGTGACTAGCCCAGGGTCACACAGCTGGGAAGTGGCTGAGGCCAGGTTTGAACCTAGGACCTCCTGTCTCTAGGCCTGACTCTCATTCCACTGAGCTACCCAGCTGCCCCAAAAAGGAATTTTTAAAAATGTTGCTAAAGAGAAAAATCCTTGTCAGAAATTGACCTTTGGTGAATACTCTATCAAATTCACCAGCATGTTGGACACAGTTGTTTGACATGGATCGTGGAATATACAAGGCTACTGTGGGCATAGGAGAAGCTGGTTCTATCATCAATGGAAGAGGTGAGAATGAACCATCCAACAGTATATATATGTATGTATGTAACAGAGGGATGCTTAATGCATTCAGGGATGCCACTGTTCAACTCACATATTGGATAACTTCCTTGCAAGATCTGAGTTGACCAGCAAGACCCTCTCCAATCCATAGGGACTAGGAACACAGGCAAGTTGCTTAGCCTTTTTGTGCTCCAGTTTTCTCATTTTTAAAATGGGCATAAAATACTTGTGGTAGCACTTCATAGGACTGTAGTAGGATGAGATATGAGATAATGGTTGTAAAACTCTTTGAAAAAGCTGAAAGCAGTATCAAAATGTCAACTATGATGACTATAAGGGAATATATTTTACTGGACCAAAGGGCTAGCTTTGGAGAGAAAAAGGCCTGGTTTCAAGTTCTGTCTCTGACATAATAGCTGAGTGACCATGGTAGGTCATGACCTCTCAGAGCCACAACTACCTCTTTAGGACTAAATTATATAAGAAAAAAAGATTGTAAATTATAGATGAATTGCTAATATGCATTGGTGGAGGAGAGAGATTTTTACTCTAGGAGTTCTCTGCACATATACAATTATGCATGTATACATATGCATATGCCTATATTTATGTATCTCCAAAAGCACCCTTTAGGAGCCTACAAGGACATAGACCTTCAGGATCCAGTGAGAGTTACACCAAAGGTGTGAACCTGTGTAAAGGGAGAAAAGGACTTCTAGTTACTAGGACCTACGAACTTACCCTTCGACCACTTGTGTTGCATTTGAGCCCACTTTTCTCACAGATCATGTTTATACAATAGGAGAGGATGCTCCTGATTTGGGAAGATGATTCTGTAACAAATTGTCCTTGTTATAACTGTTTGGCAAAATTCTTCATTCTAAGTGTATAAGCCAAAGTCCATCAGAAATTATTTATTTATTAAAAACAACAACAGCACTCTTACCTTCCATCTTAGAATCAATACTGTGAATTAGTTCTAAGACAGAAGAGAGTGCTAAGGGCTAGGCAATGGGGTTTAAGTATCAGCTGGGAAGTGTCTGAGGCCAGATTTGAGCCCAAGACCTTCTGTCTCTAGCTCCTGAGGATAATAAAGTATAAGAAAACTAGAAAGGTAGGAAGAGGCCAAGTTATGCAAATCTTCAAGTACCAAATGGAGAGCTTTATATTTGACACTAGAGGTAACAGGATGTCTTTGGAGCTCATTTAGTGACATGTTCAAACATATGTTTGAAAAAAATCTCCTTGACAGCTGAGTGGAGGATGACTTGAAGTGGGGAAAGGGTCTTATGGTAGAGAGACCACTTAGAAGGCTGGAATAAGGGGCAGCTGGGAGGCTTAGTGGATTGAGAGTCAGACCTAGAGATAGGAGGTCCTGGGTTCAAATTTGACCTCAGACACTTCCTAGCTCTGGGACCCTGGCCAAGTCACTTACCCCCCATTGCCTGGCCCTTACTACTCTTCTGCCTTGGAACCAATGCACAGTATTGATTCTAAGGTGGAAGGTAAAGGTTTTAAAAAACAACAAAGAAGACTTATAGTCTGGAGAAGGGGTAATGAGGAACTGAAGTAGGGCTGACTATGGTTGTATGAGTGGAGAGAAGAGTTCATGTAAAAGAGATGCTGTGAAGGTAGAAAGGACAAGATCTGACAATAGATTTGATATGTAGAGCAAGTGAGAATGATGAATTGAGAATGACTTTGAGGTGAGTTTGGGAGCATGTTGATGCCTTTCACTGTAACAGGGAATTTCACAAAAAGGGAGGATTTGGAGGAAAAGGAAATGAGCACTGTTTTGGACATATTGAGTTTGAGTTGCTTATAGGACTTCCAGTTTGAGATGTTGAAGAAGTAGGTAATGTGTGACTGCAACTCAGAAGTAAAACGTGGACTGAATATATTAATTTGGGAATCACTAGTATTTAGATGAAAACTAAACTCATTGGAGCTGACTGGATTGCTCAGTGGCATAGTATAGAGTGAAAAGAAAGGGAAAAAGGGCCCAAAACAAAGCAATGGGGGGATACCTATGGCTAGTGGATATGACATGGATGAAGGTTATATAGCTGAGGAGTGACTATGTAGAGATAGTAGGAGAACCAAGAGAGTATCACAAAAACCTAAAGAGGAAAAATTATCCACCAGGAGAGTAATTGTGTCAAATGCTGTGTAGCGGTCAAAAAGAATGAGGATTGAGAAAAGCCTATTAGATTTGACAGTTAAGAGATTATTGGTAACTTTGGAAAGAGCGTTTCAGTTGATTGGAAGATAGATCCCCTAGGATTAAGAAAAGAAGAAATGGGATCACTGCATGGAGATGGTTTTCTCAAAGATTTATCCACAAAGAGGATGAGAAAGAGGAAATTGAATCATTCAGCAGAGATGGCTTTCTCAAAGATTTAGCCACAAAGGGGATAAGAAATTTAGAATGAAACAGAGCAAGAGTGGTAGAATCAAGCAAGGGTTTTTTAAGAATGGAGGTGACAAGGGCAGTAGGTGGCTCAGTGGATAGAGAGTCAAACCTGGAGATGGGAGGTCCAGTCTGTGGTTCAAATGAGGTCCGAGACACTTCCTATTTGGTGACCCTAAGCAAATCACTTAACCCCAATTGCCTAGTCTTTACTGCCCTTCTGTCTTGGAACTGATAATTCTAAAACTAAAAGTAAGGATTAAAAAAACAAAACAAAACAAAGAATGGAAGAGCCTGAAAACAAGAGAGCGAGGAGAATAAATTCATGGGGATAATTTGCTGGAGAAGTACAGTGAGGATGGATTAAGGGTACATGTAAAGTAGCTTTGATTTTGTGAGGAGAAGAGCCACTTATTCATCTGAACCTGGAATGATGAAGGACATAATGGTTGGCTTTACCGAAATGGTGTGGAGTGAGGGATAGGGGAGGATTATTCTCAGGGAATAGTTTTAAATTGTTTGGTAAAATATGTTTGTCCTTAGCTGAGAGGGGGATGTAGTATTTTGGGAGGTGAAGGTAGATGAGAATCTTTGGAAGGGCAATTATGGAAAGTGAGTTAGTGAGTTGTTTTGGGGAAGGGATAGAACCTTTGTCTTATTGCAATGAGATTAGATAACAGAATTGTAGTGGATCAGTTAGGATAGTTATGTGATTTTTTTCAAGCTCTGTTTAGTAGCAGTGAACAGGAGGAAAAGGAGACAGATGTTGTCAGGAAGCCATGGCTGGGATGGACAAAATATAATTGAAGATAGGACAAGGGAACAAGGATTTTTTTTTAAACCCTTAACTTCTGTGTATTGGCTCCTAGGTGGAAGAGTGGTAAGGGTGGGCAATGGGGTCAAGTGACTTGCCCAGGGTCACACAGCTGGGAAGTATCTGAGGTCAGATTTGAACCTAGGACCTCCCGTCTCTAGGTCTGACTCTCAATCCACTGAGCTACTCAGCTGCCCCTAGAACAAAGATTTCTAGTAGAGTTGAGTTGGTTCACCAAAGGGTCAAGATAGAAAAGGGAGGACATTGTAGTAGGTACAATGTAGTAGCTAGAGAAAGAACAGAATGATGGACTAGAGATCCTCATAAGGATGAAGAAGCAGGTTGAATGTCCCAAGGCATAGGGGAAGATGGAAAAACAAGATTACAAACAGAAGAATTTCAGAATTTGTGAACAGAGAAGAGAAACACTTATGGGTGATAGAATTGTGGCCATGATCATCTCTGTGTGAAGCTGGAATAGAGCAGAATATTAGGTCATGGGAATTAAGTAAATTGAGGAACTGGGAAGTTAGGGTATTTGAAGAAGTATTACTATGTATGTTGAAGGGGGCATTATGAAGGCAGGAAATGGAGACGAGAGAAAGATTCTGAGCCAGGCACTGAACTCGATGGAAAGAGAATATCCTGGAGATTGATAGATAATGACTACTGGGATCTGACTAGTGTGGTAAATTTATTTTCATTTATTATTATTATTATTATTATTTTTTTAATTTTAAACCCTTAACTTCTGTGTATTGACTTATAGGTGGAAGAGTGGTAAGGGTAGGCAATGGGGGTCAAGTGACTTGCCCAGGGTCACACAGCTGGGAAGTGTCTGAGGCCGGATTTGAACCTAGGACCTCCCGTCTCTAGGCCTGGCTCTCAATCCACTGAGCTACCCAGCTGCCCCCTAGTGTGGTAAATTTAGATAGCAGAAATCACAAAGATGGTAGAGAGAGAGTAGTCTGTAAGTGGCACAGGAAAACATTGAAGGATAAAAGATTATGATTAGAAGAACAAAGCAATTGGGAACAAAGATTAGTTACAACTCCCCATCTGCCACCAGGGAACAAAGTTATTTTAATTAATAGAATTAAACAAAGAAATTTTTACATTTAATTCAGTCATCATATACAAGATGAAGTCTTTTAATTTCAGATAATCAAGATCTTTCCTTTGAATTGGTTAGGTCTTTAATTTAAGTGAGACCAAGAACTTCAGGCTGGGACATTATTTTAATATTATTTCTTAGCATCTGTAACACAACTGAGGCTCCCACACCACTATTTGACCTATCTCTGAGTCTCAGATGGTGAGTATGGAACTGGCCACATCATCCCTCATTTTCCTCTTGTTTATATAATTACTATATTCCCATTCATTGGCACGAATAACAAGAGCATACTGTTGAGAGAAGTTCCCATCCAGTTTGATTCTCCAAATCCACATTTTCCAGTCTCCTTTTCAATTATATTTGCTTTGTGGTTTGGGCAAGCCGACCACATTGTTGTCTAAATTATTCTCAACCTACCAAATTGCTAAGTCTCTGAAAACCAACTCATCTCTTGCATGCTTTCAGACAAGCTGTCTCTTAGTATGTTCATTTATGTTCTTTATTATAATACATGCATAATTACAAAATTATTGTTTATAACATATTTTGGTTCAAATACATGCTATTTTTTCCTATTCCAAAGTTATTAAAGTGGTCCTTAGGCATTAATATGTACTGTCAACAAAGTGAGTATTCAGTAGGGGGAGAAAATTGTTTAACTTGACATGATGATTCTTAATATTATTACGTCACTACTTTAACATCCATTGGATGGATCTGTGATCTCTTCAATGTAGATTGTTGTTCAGTCTTTCAGCCTCATTTCACTCTTTGTTACCTGAGATGGGATCTTCTTGGCAAAAGTTTTGGAGTGGTTTGCCATTTCCTTCTCCAATGCATTAAGGCAAACAGGAGTTAAGTAACTGCTCAGGGTTATACAGGTAGGGAGTAGATGAAGTCGTATTTGAACTCAGATCTTTGTGATTCCAGGCCCAGCACTCTATCTGCTGAGCCAACTTTTGCCTTTTCAATGTGGGTACTCCTTCCCAAATGCAATTCTTGATGTCTTCTTTGCCAGCTCAACTCTAGTCTATTTCCTCCCATAAGGTGACTGGCAGGCTCCCTCCTTACATTTTGGTATGGTCAATAATTTGAAGTTCTTAAATTCCTTTAAATTATTTTTTTTTGTGACCAAATAGGTCATGGTGAAAAGTGAAAGCCCCAGTGATTTTATTTTGTGTCCTCTTGTCAAAATTAGTTGCACTGAAGAGGTGCAGATGATGTTTATCATGACTTGGTGAATGCCTTACACCATTGCAAAACTGGCTATTTGCTTTTTTCTTTTTTTGGCATTCAAGATAATAATAAATGCCCTTGGTAATATAGAACTGCTGCTAATGGCTCCAAGCAACCTGAATCCTTAGGCTGGAAGAGATAAGGAAAACAAATACAAGGAATGTAGAGAGTCCTAAGGAACCTTTAGAAGCAAAACTAGATCAAAAGAATTCTTGTAAAGTAAGTTATTATTCCCTCCCCCCATCAGTTTCATTTAGGCTTTTCATCATTTACTGTAATTTATGACAATCAAGACATTGAATGGTATAGTGCAAAGAGGTATCACAAAGTTGGAAAAGAGCAGATGCCCTAATTTAAAAAGAAAATGGGAAAAGAATTGCCAACTGTAGACCAAAAATTATGACTTTTGATTCTTGGGACAGTTCTGGAATGGATCCTTAAAGAGACAATTGGTTGAACATCTGAAAGGGGAGCAGTGATTACAAAAAGACAGTTTGGCTTCATCAAGAACAACTTTATGCCAGACTCAATTAGTTTTCTTTTCTGAAAGGATTAACAAACTGACGACTGAGGGCAATGATGCAGATATAGTTTACCTTGATTTTAGCAAAGCTTTTTGCCATAAAGCATCTTATTATTTCTTGGGAGAAGCTTAGGGAAATGTGAATGAGACAATTACACAATTAGATAGACTTGCAACTAGTTAGATGGCCAGACCCAAAGAATAGTTAAGAGTTCAATGAAAGGGTATGTTTGGAAAGGCTCCAGAGAGCCAACTGTTAAATTTTCACAGTGAGCATTTACACCTTAGAAGTTGGCAAACAACAAATCAGGTTTTGATTGATTATTTCATTGACTGTCTAGAATTAAGAAAGTGATGGAGAAAAATGTTAATAATGCAGATTAAACTTTAAAAAGGTGTTTTACATATTTTTTACCACCATCTCCTCCATACCCAGTTGGCAAACATTTACTAGTACACCAGTGGTTCAATGTCAACACGGTAGAAAGTCTCTAATGGGAATACTCCAGCCATTTGTGTTGGACCCCATGCTATTTAATGTGTGTGTGTGTGTGTGTGTGTGTGTGTGTGTGTGTGTGATCAGTAGTGTCTTTGATAGAGGAATAGAAGAGGCAGGCTCATCAAAATTGCAGATGTCACAAATCTAAGAATGATAGCCAACAGACTAGATGACAGAGCCATGATCTGAAAAGATCTTGACAGGAGCATTGGACTGAATGTAATAAGATGAAATTCAACAGAGATAAATGCAAAACCTTGCACTTAGGGATAAAATAAATAAACTTCACAGATACCCAATGGGAGATAAATGACAGTTTGTCTGAGAAAGATCCAGGGGTTTAAGTATGATGTTGCAGACAAAAAACAAAACCCCTCAAGCAATTTAATGCCATATTGGGCTGAATTAAGAAAGACATAGCTCAGACGAGAAATACAAAAAGGGACAACTATTTTCAGACATGGCCAATGTACTGGTTTGTTATAAGAGGAGATGAGGGAATTGGGGTGGGGAAGAGAAAGGGTTAGAGGGCAAAAAGTGACAATGATGCCAAATATCCCCAAAAGTTAGACATTGAAAAAGTTACATAGAAGAGAATGGAAGGAAGTTCAAAGGGAGACAAAGACAAACAAGACATCTCTGAAACATAATGGATTAAATTTATTGTTGTTCAGTCATTTCAGTCATGTCAGACTTTTGTCATCCCCTTTTGGGTTTTCTTGGCAAAGAGACTGGAGTGGTTTGCCATTTCCTTCTCCAGTTTATTTTATGGAAGAGGAAACTGAGGCAAATAGGGCTAAGTGACTTACCCAGGGTCACACAGCTAGTGAATATCTGAGGCCAGATTTTAACTCAGGAAGTTGAACCAGCACTCTATTCATCTATGAACCACCTAGCTATCCCAATATTTATTAAATATTTTTAAAAAGGTTGTGCATAATAGAGATTGCTATTTTCATAATTAATCCTTTTTTCTGTTCTTTACATATAGCAATATTCATACATATTGATCTTTGGAAAGTTCAGAAAGATAAAATATACACACATATACATAGGCATATATGTTTCTATGTTTTAAAAGACCTAGTTTCCATGAATAAAGGAGCAGTAGTTTCATTATACTCTGCCCACATCAAGCCTCATCTGGAGGAATGTGTCCAATTCTGGGTGCCACAATTTAAGAAGAATATTGTAAACTGCTGTTTTCTCATGAACAAATAAATGGAATGTAGAGTGCACTGAGGATCCTTTTTACCCTAAGAATTTGAAGGAAAATAGGACCAAAGGACTTTTTGTAAAGTATGAAATCATTCCTCCCCCCTAGGCAATTTAATTTAGACTTTCCATCATTTACTATTATTTATGACAGAGTTGAGGCATGAAGAGAGGCCAGAAGAGAGCAACCAGGACGGCAAAGGGCCTTGGGTCTAGGCTATCTGAGGACCATTTGAAGGAACTGGGGATCTTTGATATGTAAAAAAGAAGACTCAGCAGAAACATGATTATTGTCATCGAGTGTCTGAAAAGCTGCCACGTGAATCAGAGGGATTAACTGGATTTGTTCTTTTTTACCCCAGAAGGCAGAACCAGGAACAATATGTAGAATTTGCAAAAAAAAAACCAAAAAAACAAAAAAAACCCCAAATTTAAGCTTAATGTTCCTGAAATAGGGAAACTGGCCAATGAGTTCTTAAAGTATGAGCAGCTATGCTCTGAACCATTCCAGTTCCAGTGACCATGTGGGAAAATGGAGGGAGTTTGTTTCCAGTCATGTGGAAGTGAGCGGTGTTGAAGAAAAGTTTTCTAAATGACTAAAGAGCCAAACGAATAAATGTCTTGGGAGGTGCTGAGTTAAAATCGAATTCACTTCAAATCTGACCTTAGACACTTCCTAGCTGTGTGACCCTAGGCAAATCACTTATCTCTATTTGTCTCCATTTCCTTTTCTGCAGAATGAATTGGAGAAGGAAATGGCAAAGTATTCCAGACTCTTTGCCAAGAACACCCAAAAAGGGATGACAAAAGTCTGACATGACTGAAATGCCTAATTCACATACAAAAGGGATGACTGGAAAATCTCTTTTCTTTCCTGGTCTGGGGTCTTATAGCCTGCTTTGAGTTATTGGAAAAGGGAGCTACAGCAAGCAGCATTTCCCTACCAGGCTGTCATGAGTCTATGAACACATGGTGCTCCTATTTCTTTTGTGTTTATTCTTCCCTGATCTTAGAACAGCAAATATCCCTAGGGAGATGCATCAAAGGCATCTGACAACCCACCAGCATACAAGTTGGTAGCAGAGTCTGCTTGGGGTTGTGGCAATGGCAAGTAGAAGGGCAAAGATGTGTACCAACATTTGCAGAAAGCCAGGCACTAATTTGGAACTATGCCCAAAGGGCTTTAAAAGACTGCCTGTCCTTTGATCTAGCCAAACCACTGCTGGGTTTATATCCCAAAGAGATCATAAGGAAAAAGACAGGTACAAAAGTATTTATAGCTTCACTCTTTGTGGTGGCAAAAATTTGGAAAATGAAGGGATGCCCTTCGATTGGGGAATGGCTGAAGAAATTGTGGTATCTGAGGGTGATGGAATACTACTGTGCTAAAAGGAATGATGAACTGGAGGAATTCCATGTGAACTGGAAAGACCTCCAGAAATTGATGCAGAGTGAAAGGAGCAGAACCAGGAGAACATTGTATACAGAGACAGATAAACTGTGGCACAATCGAACATAATGGACTTCTCTACTAGCAGCAATGCACTGATCCAGAACAATTCTGAGGGACTTATGAGAAAGAACTCTATCCACATCCAGAGAAAGAATTGTGGGAGTAGAAACACAGAAGAGAAACAACTGCTTGATCACATGGGTCAATGGGGATATGATTGGGGATGTAGACTCTAAAACAGGGGTTGGCAACCTTTTTGGCCATGAGAGCCATAAACGCCACATTTTTAAAAATGTAATTTCATGAGAGCCGTACAGTGCTCACAGTGTGCTCCTGTAACAGTGCCTGAAAAAAATTGACTTTATGGCTCCTGCAGAAAGAGCCATATCTGAAGGGCCAGATATGGCTCAAGAGCCATACGTTGCTGACCCCTGCTCTAAAAGATCACCCTAAAGCAAATATCAATAATATGGAAATAGATCTTGATCAATGATACATGTAAAACCCAGTGGAATTGTGCTTTGGCTAGCTAGGGTAGGGGTGGGTAGGAGGAGCGGAGGAAAAGAACATGAATCATGCAACCATGGAAAAATTTTCTTAACTAATCAATTAAAAAACAGTTAACAAAAAAGAAAGCCAGGCACTCAAGGAAGTCTGTGCCTTCAAGGAGCATGACCCTTGTAGAGAGAAAGGTCTAGTGATGGACTCTCAAAAGGAACTGATACTTGGAGCCCAGCAGAAAGCTACACATCTCGGGGAACTTCAAGGAGTTTTCCACAAAGGGAAAAAGGACTACCTAGGATAGGAATCTTGAAGAACTTGTTTGCTACATATGCCCTGTATGTGTTGCCCATTAGACCTTGGGTAAGAGATATAACCTCTCAGTGTCACCTGACAGCACTCCAAAATCGCAAGTTACAAGTGAATTGCCAACTCCATTGGAAGAGAAATTTCCAAAATCTGATAAATCACAGATCCATGTCATTGGTAGTAGCATGTATAGCATATTCAAGAGTTCTGGTCTTGGAAACAGAAAGATTTGGATTCAAAGACTATCATTGTATTTTAAATTTGAACCCATTCTCCCTAGGGATTTTTAGTGTGTAAGAGGAGAGTGTGCCTCTATTTTGGGGAGGGGAAATGGTTTTCATAGATTTCTTTTTGAAAAGCTAATGGAATGGGTTGGGGATGACTCAGTGAATAGAGAGCCAGACCTGAAGATAGGAGATCCTGGGTCAAAATGTGTATGACCCTGGGCAAGTCATTTAATTCCAGTTATCTAGCCCTTACTGCTCTTCTGCCTTGGAACTGATACTTGGTATTGATTCTAAGACAAGGTAAGGGTTTAAAAAAATAAAGCTAATGAAATTCAGCAGATTCTGATTAATAATGGGGGCTTGTGAGCAATATTAGAAACCCCAGACTCTTAGGGTTATACCTAGTACCCTTGGGGGCAAGGCAGGTATCATTGCTCTGGGTCTCCTAAACTTCTAGTTCTAGTGGGAATTGGGTGAATGAGCTCTGAGGGAATGCTAAATTAAGACAAACCTACTAACACGTAGAATTGCCCCAATGGGGAATGGTCATGATTTTTTCCATTCTTAGAGGTCTCCTAGCAGAAGGTGAATAAGCATTTGTAGGTTATATTACAGTGGAGACTCTTCAGATATAGAGTAGATTAAGTGGTTGCTGAGGTTTCTTTTCACTCTCTAATTCTGTGGTTTTCTTTTTTTTATTTTTTCCTATCAAAATTTCCAGCTTTATTAATTATATTTCTTTTGTGAATACTGCATAACAGTACAATAGTATTAGAAAAGAAATTTTTTTGCTTATTCATTTCTTTCTTTAATTAACTAATATAGAATATTTTTTCCATGGTTACATGATTCATGTTTTTTCCTTCTTCACCTCCCACCCCCCCTCCCATAGGCAACAAACAATTCCTTTGGGTTTTACATGTGTCATTGATCAAAGCCTATTTCCATATTATTAATATTTGCAAGAGAGTGATCATTTAGAGTGTACATCCCCAATCATATCCCCATGTGATCAAGGAAATGTTTTTCTTCTCTGTTTCTACGCCCACAGTTCTTTCTCTGAATATGGAGAGTTCTTTCTTATAAGTCCCTCAGAAATTCTGTGATTTTCTGAGTACTAGACAAAAGGTGGGTAGGAAAAATCTAGTTCAAATCTAGCCTCTGATACATATTATCTCTGTGGCCTTGGGCAAGATGCTTATTTGATAATACTCCGGTACTATTAATTGCAGGTAAAGTGCCAATCTCCATTGGGGGAGGGCATTTCCTAAATGTGATAAAAATCAAAGATCCATATCATTGATAGTGGTTATTTAACTTAATGAAGAAAGTTCTGGTGTTGGAGACAGGACAACTTGAATTCAAATTAATTTTGATTTAATTTTGATTTTTTTTTATTTAATTTAATTTAATGCTCCCTAGCTTTGTGAACTAGGATGAGTATTGTACCTCTATGAATTTCAGGCTTCTCCCTAGGATTTTATCCTACTAAATCATAAATTAGTAGAGATCTACATTGGTAGAGGGATTTACCACACAGTAAGTTCCTCTCATTGATCTATTTTTGCAGCATGATTTATCTAGGTTATTTTTATTTCATCTTTGTACATGGTGCTTCATTTTTCATGTTTTCGACCTCAACTCCACTCAATAAAAGGTTCTGATTACCAGCCTTTCCAGCTCAGGTTAAAATATTGCATGGCCTAGGTTGTCCTATGTAAAAAAAAAAAAAAAAAAGTAGATTGAACCTTTGAAGATTTCTTGAACTTTCAAAAAATTTTCTAATGACTGTTTTCTAAAACAATAGTCTTCTTTGTAACCTTATATATTTTATTTACTGCATTAAAATTTTAAAATATTTACTTACTGTATTTAACTTAAAATATTTGCTTTAATATATGATTTATCACTTAGCATTTGATTATATGGGTATATGATTTGGGGTTTTGGTTTTTAAAATATTGCTTTATGGCAGAATTGAATAATATAGAAATAGGTATCAAGTACTAACATTTGTATAACCCAGTGGAATTGCTTGTCAGCTCTGGGAGTGGGGAGAGAAGAGGGGAGGGGAAAAAATGAGTCATGTAAACATGGAAAAATATTTTTAAAAATTAAAATGAAAATATTTGCTATACTTACTGCACTTAAAACTCTTCTGAGAAAAGTTCGTGAAAAGTCCAAGAAAAGTCTGGACTGACAGAAGGGTCCACAACACAAAAAAGGTAGAACATTCTTGGACTTGATGATTTCCAAGCTTTCTTCTAAGTCCTCTAAAAGGCATGAAATTAGTTTGTGAAATTCAGAAGTAAGATGTGATTTCCAGAAAGACTTCAAGAACTTTCTTTATCCCTGAATGCTGAAGTCATTGATGAAGCTACTGTGTAAGTATCCATAGATACAATACTCATTTGTGTATCTAATTAAGGATAATAAAGTGAGAATATGAAACTACACTTGCTGTTAATTAACCTTTCCCATTATTTTATGTTTCATTGTCCTCCTAAAGTTTCTTATGGGAGTCTTGCAAGAGGTATTTTTATGAAGAAGTTGTAATTCTTTTTATGGTTTTCACTGATCTAGGCCAGATTCATGACCCACAACCACACTTACTATAAATGGGCAATATAGATTAAAAAAATTTTTTTTTGTGCAGTGAATAACAATTTCACCCCTTCGAGAACCTCTTAGGAATGATGATTAAAGGCTGTTTAGTCTGGTTTTCTACAGCTGGGATGAAAATGACAGGTGAATATGAAATATGTAAACTAACTTTTCGGACATCTAGCTCTGCCCCTTGCTTCAACTGTCTGGAATAGTGAAATCTAGTTCAAGTACTTTTAGAGTAAATGTTCCAGCTCATCTCTATGTTGACTGTTTTTAAACAATCAGCCTATCTGGACTGGATTGATTTTGGAGATGCATGCTCTAATTGAAAGTGCTGTGCCTCTGAGCTCTTGTTCAGTGGGGAGAGCACTGAACCTGGAGTCAGGAAAACCTGAGTTCAAATCCCATCTCAGATCCTTCCTAACTGTGTGACCCCTGGACAAGTCAATTAACCTCTGATTGCCTGATGAAGAATCTACTGGAACCACTGAGGAGGGAAATGGCAAACCACTCCATTATCCTTGTCAAGAAAGCTATGGTCATTGGGGTCACAAAGAGGTGGACATGACTAACAGCAGCCCCTCTTTTTTCTCAGAAGGTTGGATTTACAAGTGAATTTTTTTGTACCTATGACACATTGAATTTGATGCCACCATATTTATTTCACTGTTAGAAAGATAGATATTTCAGGTTGAGTCTTAGGAGAAGTGGTTGTCTGGGGCAATTTTTACAGAGAACTTTAAAGTTTTAGAAATGCTCTTTGCTTGCAATAGGGTGCCCCCAAAGTCTTAGAGTGCTAAGTTTTGCACTAAGACTTTTGGGATGCATTTCTCTTTTGAAATTAGTTATAAGCCTATGAACTACATCCTATTTTACAGATGAGAAAACAGAGACTAAGAGAAGTTAAGCTAATGAGAGTCCAAGAAGATGTTCAAATTATGGGTCCCTTTTGACTCAAACCTCTGGGCTTTGTTTACCACACTATACTGCCTCTCAGTTTCTGAAATTCAGAGATATGTCATTATATATTTATAATAATGTTTATATAATAACATATAGCAATAGAATTATAATATATAAAACATAATAACATTAAATATGTCAAATATATAACTAAATAATAACAAGTTATAAATTATAAAAATATATAATAAATAAATAAACCAGCTCCATGGAAGGGGAGAATACTAAATGCACACTTTTAAATTTAATCTGCATAATTCACATTTTCTCTATCACTTTCCTAAGTCTAGACAATCTGCAAACCAGTAAGATTAGTCCTGAATTTTAGTGTTTGCTTAACATTTGTTATGTTCAAAACCCTGGGAATGTGGGTCTCACCTTGATTGACAAGGGAGACAGTTGGAGACATCGGAATGTTTCCAGATGCCATGAGACAGGGGCAAAAGTCGGTTGGCCCGAGAGTATAAATACCCCAACAGCCATCTGGAAGGGGCCTTTGACTTTTGATCTTTGAGTCTTGGTTCTCTCTGAATCTCCCTAGATCTTTAGGCATCTGAATCATCATAGCTATTTAGATCGATGGGCCCTGGTGATGACTGGGAGGAGGGAGGTATAAGAAGAAGAGGTTGGACCACCTATGAGACAATACACCGAAGTACAAGGGTTTAAAAAAAAAAAAAGAGAGAAGAAGAGGTTGGTGTTTTTTTTTTAAGGGTGGTTATTTCCTGAAGGCTGTGTAGGCTAACACATCACAAACTGACAATAGGAAGCTGAGAGAGAAATCATCGATACATCTACATCCAGCAGAGCAGTCTCTCTGGTTTGGCAATGGCCAAGCTGAATCAGAGGGGTTGTGAAGAACAAGAGCTTCAGCTTTATAAATCAATAAGCCTCCAGTCCTGAGGGATTATAGCCTATAGATAATAGTTTGACAGGGTCTCCAATCCCCAATCCATATCCTGATAATCCTTTCCCTAATTAAGATAAAAGATAAATATTTAATAAGTACCTTCCTGAGTGGTCATTATATCACAATCCTTGGGGAGGGAGCAAACACAGTCAGATGAACAATGTGATCCAAGGCTAATCAGAACCCAATACTAATAATTGATCCAACCCAGGTGGCATCTGAAGGGTTACTCATCCACCTGACCAGTTAGGGTCCTACCTGGGCACTGTTATTTAGAAAAGGGAATTATACCATCAAGCAAAGGTGACTGAGTTGGTGTTCCCCAGTCATCAGCAACCTAGGGGAATACAAAGACACCCTCACCAATATCCATATTCTCTAGTAGTACCCTTTTTATTTCTTTATAACACATTTAATAATCAACTTTCTAGTGCAGGTTATAGAACTGGTTCCAGCATATTCCTGCTAAGCCCTTTCACTGATGTCTGCCTTTCCTAGGCTTGGCCTCAGGTTTTGAACCTATCTGTCTCCTTTCCTTCCAACACCTATAATAAATGACAATTCTTCCAATTACTTCTCTACCTCCTGTTCTCTCAGGGATCTCTATAGATTATACCTGTATGAGTTCATCTGTTAGGAGTATTATCCATCTAGGAAGAATAATTGTATTTCAGCTGGGGTCTTCAGTAGATTCAATCAATCAGTCAGTCTACATTTATTAAGCATCTTCTTTGTGCTGGGCACTATATAGATGTTGAGGATACAAAGCCAAAAAGGAAAATTCCTGATCTCAGGGGACTTACGTTTAATGGAGGAATAAATAATTAAGAGAAAGAAAAATAAATACAAGGTATTTTAAGTGTGTGTGTGTGTGTGTGTGTGTGTGTGTGTGTGTGTGAATCAGGTAGGTCTTCATCTACAAGAAGGTGGCTGAGCTGAGTTTTGAAGGAAATAATGGATTTTATGACACAGGACTAAGAAGGGAGTGGATTCTGGACAGAGGTGATGGTGGTCAGTGCAAAACTATGGTGTCGGAGATGGAGGGTTGTGTGTGAGGAATGACAAGAGTTTTGGCTTACTTGGTTAGAGCAGCAAACTGAAGGGATGTGCCAATGAAAATGGCCAGGTAGGTTGGGTCCAAGTTGTGATGGTTTTTAAAAGTCAAAAAGAGGGATTTATATTTGTTCTTAAAGACAAAAGGGAACCACTGGAGTTTGTTGAGTAGAGGAGTGACATGATCAGACCTTTGTTAGAGGAAAACTGCTTAGGGTAGCTTGGTGGCTCACTGGATAGAGAGCCAAACCTAGAGATGGGAGGTCCTGGGTTCTAATCTGGCTTCAGCCATGTTCTAGTTGTGTTATCCTGCGCTGGACTAACCCCCATTGCCTAGCCCTTACTGCTCTTCTGACTTGGAACTCTACTTAGTATTGATTTTAAGTTGGAAACTTTTTTTAAAAGGAAAAGTAGGCAGCTATATGGAAGATGGATTATAGTGCTAGATGATGAATCAAAGCAAAGAGCCCAGTTAAGAAACTATTGACTCCTAGAACAAAAGGATTGACAGAGAGTAAACATGAATATTTTAAATGCAATACTATGAATAGGGGGAGCTTATCTGAGGGAATATTGGGCTTTCAAATTAGACTTCATAGGTGACTCTATTTATCTTAATGCTTAGCATGGAATCAGCAAGACTCATCTTCTTGAATTCAAATCTGGCCTTAGATTTTTACTTGCTGTGTGACCCTAGAAAAGTCACTTAGCCCTGTTTGCCTCAGTTTCCTCATCTATAAAATGAGCTGGAGAAGGAAATGGCAACCTACTCCAGTATCTTTGCCAAGAGAATCCCAAATGGGGTCACACAGAATCAGACGTGACTAAAAATGATTGAACAACAGCAACACAAATTGAAGATTTTCATGTTGATAATGCTTAAGAAGAAAACAAGGTTTCCATTATTAGGAATATCTTGATGCTGAATTAGCGCCCTTTAATTTGGATGTCACACATTGAAAGTTCTAGAAGAAAATGAGCTAATATTGCTAGTTGGTTATTGGCAAAATAGGTTTTAACCAAACATTAAATTTCATAGTTGGAAGTGCAGTCCCCTATCTGATGTAGGAATCATCTCCTCATCATCCTGGGTGTGTGGCCATTTTGTCTCTTGAAGTAATTTAAAGGGTTCCAATGATGGGAATCTTACTCTATCAAGAAGTAATTTTTAAGGAGTTTTTTAAAAATCTAAAAAAACTCTAGCTAGACAGTGCAGTGGATAGTGTGAGCCCTTGAGTGGGGAGGACTTGAGTTCAAATCCAGTCTTAGACACTTTATAGCTGTGTGACTGAGCAAGTCACTTTACCCTGTTTGAGTTAGTTCCTCATCTGTAAAATGGAGCTAGAAAATGCAAAGGCAAACCACTCCAGTATCTTTGCCATGAAAACCCCCAGTGGGGTCCCCAAGAGCTGTACAAGTCTGAAATGAGCCAACAACAACCACCCTGCACTACAACTTCAGTGTCTTTGCGCTGCCTTGTTAGAATTCATTTCAGTTGGGTGACTCCCACTCTTTCCTCTTCCCCTGGCTGGGACTGTGTGTTTGGGCTTTCTTTCTGATTCAGGGTTTGACAGCTGTTTCTACTGGGTGTCTGGGGAGAGCAGCAGAGCTGTCCCCATGCTCAATCAGTCTGATTTTGACAGATCACTCAATTGCTTCTTATTGTTAGGGATGTGGTTTCCCCCCAGCTGCCCATCAAACCCCTCCAGGCTGTATAACTGACACTCCCTCTTTTGCCCTCTCTTTTTAAGCAACGCTTCATTTACATAGACTTCTCTTCAAAGAAACTGCGTTTTATAGCCTCGCTTTATGCTCAAGAGTGCATCCATCTCCAGTGAGGGAGGGAGTGAGCCTTTAAACCTTTCATCAACTTTTACCTTAAAACTATGCCTTTAAAAAAGAAAAGAAATATTTCTGGATGCTTTTTATATCTCTATTTCCCCTTCCTGATTTTCCTTTTATCAATTTAATTAAAAACAACAACAACTGATTAAGCAGGACCAACTGATGGAGGGAGCATGTCTAACCAGGATTGAAATATTCCATCTCTGGAATTTCTTACCCTTCTGCCAAAAAGAGGAAGATGAATTTCTTCCTTTTCTTCTCTGTATACAAGGCTGTTCATTAAAATTTCTTAGCAGCCAGCTTTGTTTTAATGTTTTCTTCATTCAAGTTATGGTAGTCCTGAGTATTCAGGATGTTCCCAAAGTCTTGGAACAATTTGGAAACTTGACCAAGATTTTTGGGACAACCTCTATCAGCACTGGCAAAGTATTGGTACCCGTGCCATCCCCCTCCACCTCCATAAGGGGCTGCTCCATTCCCCTTCTTCTCAGCCCTGTAGGACATTTTTTGCATGCCCTACCCCCTCTGTCCAGCTGCCCAAAGCAAGCTTTTCCTCTCTCAGCTCTCTCCCCTAATGGGGTGGGATGGTGGAGCTCACCTACAGCTTGAATTTGCCCTCTGGGCACTTGAACTCCAAAACCTTTGTCAACATTGTCAATGCTGCCCTCTATTATTCTTCTGTTTCTGCTTAATTCAGCCTGCAGTAGTTCATATGAATCTTTCTGAGTTTGAAACAGAGTTCTTAAAAGACTACGACCATTTACAGTGTCTGAGGCCGGATTTGAACCTAGGACCTCCCATCTCTAGGCCTGGCTCACAATCCACTGAGCTACCCAGCTGCCCCTCCATTTGCAGTTTTTGAAGTAGGAAATTTTCATTTGAATAGGATTATTTTATATACCCTCCTCATGGCTTTCTCACAATGTAAAAACAATATTACTGTGTGACTCTGAGCAAGTCATTTAACCCCGATTGCCTAATTTTTACCGCTAGTCTTTTAAATACATATAAAGTTTATTAAAAAAAATAGCTTGCAAGTGAAACATGGTAGAAATGGGCAACTATAGCAATTTTGATGCTTTTTTCTAGAATAGTGCACAATTATGAAAAGCACTTTTATGCATATATTCACATTTTATTTGAATGCTCAATGATGGCCAAATTCACTTTTGGTTAAAACATTTACGTTTTCTAGATACATACATGTAATCATTGTATTATAGTATGTATAGACATTTGTATGGTGGGTTTGTTGTTTTTATTCATCTTTTTTTAGCTGCTGGGAGGGAAAATGTTAAATCATCCATAACATTTAGTTTTTCCTTAAAGAAAAGTGCTGAATTTTTAGTCATTGTTAGGCTGACCTTTACCTCAAGTCTGCCTTGGAACTAAGACTTACTATGGATTCTAAAACAGAAGTAAAATTATTGGCAAGCTGAACAGTTTATACATGAGAGAAACCATTGACGCATTAAACAATGAATAATGTGGGCTATAGGTTATACCTTACTATCATTAAAATGAGCAATTATTCCCACTACCAGGGTTGCCCCTTCAGGGGACTGGGAATTCTCAATCAGTTATGGGCATGACTTTTGAGGTTTCTTTCTATTCAGAGTTTCTATGATTCCAGTTAGGAAGTTTTGTTTATCTTTCTCTCCTAGTTCAATTGAGAACAGCTCCAATCAGGGTGGAGAAAACCAGGCTTGGAGCAAGCTCCTGGGGCTTGGGGTATAATGGATAGAGGTCCAGCTCTGGAGCCTGGAAGACCTGAATTAAAATTCTCCATTTTCAGCTGCATCTCTGCTTGGCTTTAACTCCATGGAACAAGAGACCTCTCCCAGCATAAACTGATAACTTCTAATCTTACCACTATGCTACTGCTAATTCAAGCCTTGGTTACTCTACACCTTCCCACCTTCCTCATCCTCCTCTCCCCTCTGATTGGAGAGATAGAGGGTAAACTCCTCCCAATGCCTTCCTTTATAGAGGGCAGAAATTGGATTTAGAGCTCACTCCACTTTTTATTTGATCTCTAGCTGGTTTAAACTCTGGAGAACAAACATAGTTCCTCTCCCCTTACCCCCATGTACTCCCTGGAGGTCCCCTCCCCTTACTAGCTTCCTTTTGTGTATCATCTTCCTCCTTTAGATTATAATCTCTTTGAGGGCAATTAGTCCCTCTTTTCTTGTTTGTAACCCCCTGCACAGTGCCCAGAAAACAGTAGGCACTTAATAAATTTTTTCTGAATTTAATTGAATTGAACTAGTATATCTGACATATACTAGCAGTGCAATTATAGGAAAATCACTTAATTTCTCAGGATCTCAGGCAACTCTTTAAGACCATAAAATACAGATCATGTAGTTAGTCTGCGTTGGTATAAGGAGTTCCACATTTCAGTAGAGCAACAGTCCTGGACCAGATAAATACTAGCTCAGTGGTATCAAAGTAAAAGAGAAACAGATCTCTGCAGAAATCTGCAAATTAACTTTGTCTATGTTCTATTTTTTATTTATTTTGTTAAATATTTTCTAATACATTTTAATATTGTGGGGCTACATGGGTGTTAGATATTTAATGCCTCTATGAACTAGCCACTAGTGAAACATTATTAAATAACTGAATGAATGGATGAAGGAGTATTTATTAAGCACTTTCTATGTGCCAAGAACTATGCTAAGTGCTGAGAATACAAATAGAAAAATTGAGAAAGTTCTTGTTTGTAATACTCTAATTGGGATAGACAACAAGACAACATTCTGGGTATAGAATGGATAGAAAGCCCTGGGAGTTATGAGTGCAGCTGGGAGGTGGATGGCAAAGCTGAGAGTTTGTTAGGCTACATCAGCATGTCTGGTGGCTACACTGGTGGGGTCCAGAACCCTCAGAAGCAGAGGACATGATAAGGCCTGGAGGCAGTAATAGGATACTACCACTACTTGGGTCCTCCATCTCCAGAAGGAATAGAGTCAGTTACTCCAAGCTCATCTAAGCCCAAAGAGCAATCAACCATTGTCTCTGGGTTTTGGTTGCCTAGTGCTAGAAGAGGGGACTAAGAAAATAGGGTACTCCTGTTGGTGACTGGTCTTCCTGGCTTTGGGCCTATATTATAGCTTGTATTCAGTCACTGGACCTTTTGTCCAAAGAAGCCAATTCATAAGCAGATTGACTTCTCTAAAAGAAGAGAGAAGCTAAAATGGGAATGAAAAAACCCTTAAGTTACTTTTTAAAAAGAAGACAACAGCAACATTTTTATTGAGTTCCAATATAGTGAGTTAAAAACACAATAATCTTGTTTCTTTGAACTCAAGTCAAATCAATAGCATTTATTAAGTGCTTATGGTATACCAGGCACTGAGATAAATATCTAGGAACACAAATAGAAGCAAAAAGGTAGTCCCTGCCCACTAGAAGCTTGCAGAAGACGATATAAAAACAGAAGGTGAAAAGAGATTGGGTGGAGAGAAGGCATCCATATTGGAGCATAGCAAAGAAATCTACAGGCCCAAGAGCAAGGTCCAGAATGGAATGGAGGCAACATGGCTGGCCTAGTGGAGAAAGAAATCTGGAGAGTCATGAATAGGGCCCAGAAAGGATATTTAAATTAGTTTCTTTAGAAAAAAAAAATCCTCACCATCAGTAGAAATTCTGAATTGACTTATTTTTTAACATACTGTGTTTAAATTTAATAAATCTAGACAGTTGTTATTATGAACTTAATTGTTTTTAAAATCTCAAACCCAAATTTTCTTTGCACTTGTGCAGGTATAATTTGCAAATGGTTCAGCTCATTTGCATGATGCTTACAGGAGCTTAAAAAAAACCCAACAGATTCCTTCTAGTTACAAGACCTGTAGTTTTACATAGCAATTAGCATATTTTGAAGAAAATCAAAAATGGCTATCATCCCTATATCAAAGACTCCATATTTTATTAAAGGAGGAAGTAAGGTCCTTTGACTTTAACATGAGCTTGCTTGAAAGAACAGAAACCTAGTATTTAATTAATGTGCACTGCATTTCTCTAAATATTTTCCTTAAGTTTGCCTAGTTCAATATATACTGTCTAAAAAATAGATTGTGTTACTTGTCACCATCTAAATCAATTTGTCAGGGCTTCTATCCTAGAGGCTTGGGATAGTGACAAGTACCTCATCTCTTTCCAAGGTTCTGTTGCCTAGTTGGAGGAATCGAACTTCCCAGGGAGTAAATGTCACATTGCACTCCTTTTCTATACCATCTGTCTGACCTGTACTCATTCCAAATGCTATTTTTTCACTTGCAGAATAAGCCTCAGTGCTATAGAAGCTTTGTAATCAGCTAATTGATGGTGTAAAGAAAATGCACATTAGGGTTCCAGCTCAAAAGTTGTATGTTTTCTTGACTGGGTATTTTAACACGGATGGGCCATATTGACTTATGGTTTTTGGTTTCCCATTTTGTGTCTGAACATGATTTCTTTTTCTTTCTCTGTCTCATACTCGTTGGGCCTCATTCACATAATATGGCACCCAGTGGTAGCATGCACTGATCTGATCCAGCAGAGCATGGATCAATTTGCTTATTAAGAAATTATTTAATTACTGTTATCGGTGGCACAGATAATGTGACACAGAGAGCAGGGAAGGGATTTTCCTTGACCAAAAAAAGAATAAGTTATGATATTGTGGTGCCAAATCTCACTGAGTGGCTTCAGGAGTCAAGCTGATCATTAAGCAACTTTTATGCCTTTAAGAAGTGCCTATTCTTAAAGTGAGTCCTTAATTTTTGCTTGAAATGGCTATCACTTCTGCTTCCTATTCATGGGCTGAGAGTATGAAAAGAGATCAGGGAAAATGAAGTAGTCTGAAAAATCATGTTGTTCAAATTGACATTTGTGGCTCTCTTTCCTTTCTGGCTCCTGGGGGGAATTCTTGTTAAAGGTACAATTTGGGCAACCCTCACTGAAATCAAATACTCATCCAGATTATTGGTCCCGTTCTACATCCCTAACACATCTTTCTCCAAGAAGGCTGTATTTCCATTTTCAAAATGAGTTCAGCAAGGCAGTATCATCCTTTTGGTCTCTTTAACCAGCCTTTCTCTCATAAGCTACAGTTCTCTTAATCTGCTCTTTAATAACAGCTCATGGAGAAGTGGGGGTGAGAAAGAAAATGTGTGTGGGGGGCAAAAGGGGGAGAGAAATATTTCTTTCCTACTTCTGAAAACTTCAAAGAAACTGCTTTGGATCTGGTGCTGATGACCTAGTGCCTCAGAGATAAATGGAAATAAAGAATCCAGATTGATGTGCTGATGGAAAATGACTTCTGGAAAGTCAAATCTGATCCAAAGAGCCAAATGATTGTGACCAAAGTGATCAATGAAAAACCAAAGTCCCAAACGAATTTTAATCCGACAAATGCATAAAATGTTCAAAAGAGCATGGGTCTCATTTACATTCCTCCCTCTTATATGGGATTTTCTTCTATATTAGTAATTAAAGGGTGCATGCTATTGAGAGCAACTATATCACATAATAGCCATCGGGGACACACTAACAACTTCCTTGAAGTAACGCACACTAGGGTGTTTATGGTTCAGTATCGCATGGACTCTCTTTGATCTAAATTAGGATTCATTGGCAAACTCACAATAGGCTCCACATGTAGCTCACTCAAACTCTTTCTTTTAATCATGGAAATTAGAGATGGAAAATACCCATTAAGTCACTTAGTCCATTTCCCCGCCAGAGCACAATTGTTGCCTGCAATAGACTACCAAGTACTTGGTCCAGCTTAGGTTTAATGTCTCAGGAGACTTTTTAGTCCTCATTCTTTTTTCTCTTAAAACTTCAGAGGGAAGAAGATGGAGGGAGGTTCCCCCCCCCCCTTTGCAGCCTCTATGAATAAATAAATAAACAAGGTTAGTGGATTTTGTGTGTGTGTGTGTGTGTGTGTGTGTGTGTGTGTGTGCATGCATGATTTCATCTTTCAGAAAGCCACACCTCTTAACTATGGCCATTCTATTACTCATTGTAAACTCAGATTTTTCTCAAATCAACCTACTTGCCCTTCAACCCAGTTAAAACTCTTAAATTCTTGGGTTGAGTTCTTGTAACACTGTGCCATATTTTCCACATCAATGGAATAGCATAATGGATTGAATCCCAAAACAGTAGGTCTGAGTACGGGCTTTGAGAAAATGGGCCAGGAAAAAGAAGAATATTTATGTCAGTTTCCCTGTTGAAAATAGGCCATTTTGATAGACTAGACTCTGAATAGGTCTACTCAATAGTGTATGGCCTGTTCTCCTGGATGGATGATGGATGGGCAGGCACTGTTCCTCTTCTGCTGAGTAGATAGGTGGGGACTTTTTTTTCTCCCTCTGACTCTCTAGCATTTTTTTGTCAGAAAGTTGACAAATGTGCCTTTAAAGCTTTTGATGAATTTTCCCTCCAATTACCATTTATTCCTTCTCTCTCACCCACTTCTTGCCACTGTAAAAAGAAAAAAGAGTAAGAAAAAATCAATACCTTATACCAAATATATATAGCCCAGCAAAACAACTTCCTGTTTTGTCCAAAATATGTCCAGAAATGTGTCTCATTTTTGCCTTTTAAGTCTATCATTTTCCTTTTAAGGAAAATTATCATTGCCTTTTAAGTCTATCAGGGGATGGATAGCATGCTTCATTCTGTATTGGTCCTCTGGAATAGTGGTTGGGCACTGCAGTGATGAAATTTTTTGAGTTTTTCAAGTGTTCATTTTTACAATGGTGTGGTTATTGCAGATTATTCTCTTGGTTCTGATCCTTTCCCTCATATCATTTCGCATAACTTTTCCTAGGTTTTTTCTAATAAATGTATTTCCATACAAGAAAAAAAACCATCCTCTCTCTTACATTCAGTAACATAAAGCAAGAGTACTAAACCTTAGTTTCTATAGATAGCTCTAGTAGCATCACTAGCCAGTTTTAAAAATATAACCAATTCTGTAGGAGAATAATAAAACCAATGAATAATATTCTATGGAGAGCACCTACTGGAGAAGATCCAACAAGAAAAGATGCTCTATTGTAAGGGTTGGATTTATTTTATACTTTTTTTTTTTTTGAGATTCTGGGTATCTCTAGAAGATAGAAACTTTCTAAACATGTGTTTGCATGTACTCATTCACATGATAAATGATTCGCTGTAGACTTGGTTCCTTTCAGAAGTTCCTTTAAATAAAGGTCTCCCTTTGTACATTCAAAATTAGATCTGATTCCCAGCATTTGATGTATGTACAGTGTTTCCAGAATGCACCTAAGTTTCTATGGGGGACAAGTTTTTGTTTCTTGACTCAGAATTACCACTGTAGCATGATATTTATGTTGCTTCTTTCATCTTTTTTTCACTTCTGAAACAATATACAACCACTCCTGATATATTCTTTATTTCAAATGCCACTGGGTGGTGTGGATATCAGGATATTTGAATGAAAGGAAGAATGATTGGCATCAGTTGTACCTTGATGGAATAATATTAGAGCTCTGTTTAGTATAATTATGATATTAGATTACACTATTTTTACTAAAGAAAACCTTAAAACCTTATTCCCTTCTGAGTAGACACTCAATACTTTGCTAAGACCCACACATTCAGTTTCATCTGGCACTTGGAGCTGGGTAATATCCATTTTTCTGACAAGGTATTTGGAATCACTGAAGAGATATTTACACGGCTGATTCAAGAATATTTCCAAATTTCCAAATAACGTTTCTAGTTTTTTTTTTTTGTTTGTTTCTAGTAAAGCTGATATTTTATTTTATTTTATTTTTTAGATTTAAAGATTCTATTTTTTTAGAAAAATTTTCCATGGTTACATGATTACTGTTTTTACTTTCCCCTTCACCCCTCCTTCAACATCCCCCCCCCCCCATATCCAACGCCAAGGCTGATATATTTTAAAGTTTGTAAATGCTTTACATGAATGATCTCATTTTGATCCTCAAAGGTTTGTCTCTAGTGAAAAGAAAGCCAGGTCTAGATGCAGGAGGTCCTGGGTTCAAATTTGTCCTCAGACACTTCCTCACTATGACCCTGGGCAATCCACTTAACTTCTGCCTGCCTGAGTTTTCTCATCTGTAAAATGGGGAAAATCATAGCAACTCACTTCTAGGGTTGTTGTAAGAATCAAATCAGAAAATATTTGTAAAATGCTTTGCAAGACTTAAAGTGCCATATAAATGTTAGCTATCATCATCATCATCATCATTATTGTTATTATTATTATTTAATTGTTATTATTGTTAGTTTTTTATATTATTGTTATTATTGTATTATTATTTTATTGTTATTATTATTTTTTGTGTGTTTTCTCATGAAGGCTCTCCCAAGTCCTATTTAATTCTCCATATTTGATATTAGCAGTATTGTGTCATTTCCTTTCCTTTCTATTGGATTAGAATTATTCTGTAGTTGTTAAAGACCAATAATATCCTAGGTGGACAGAATGAGAATCTGGTGGAGATCACCCAGGTCACTGATGGTTGGTTGGTCTCTCACCATTGGATTTCTTTTGTTGTACTTGTCAGACTCAAATGAGAAATTTGAGGAGTGTTTACTCTCTGGGTATATTTTGGGGGCTCTTGCTGTCTGTGTAGTCTGCTTCCCTCCATGCTCCCACCCTGTTAGAGAGAGTGACACTCGGGGCCTTTTCTTCAGTTTTGTGAGTCTTTGTTCTGTGTAATTGAAATTTAGAGATCTCTGATCTTCCTGTGGAAGTTTAGGGGGTCTTTCAAACTACATTTCCCATGATTCCTGGTTTATGTAATGACGCAGGCAGTTACTTAATGACGTGAACCAGAGGTAAAAAGTGAGTGGCTGGGTTTGCACTCTCTCTTTTTCCAGCTGAAGCAGCATGGTGGCGGAGGTAATGGTGGGTCTTCCAAATTGATTCTTAACATGGCATGTGGCTTCATTTTTCTAATGGCTACCAATAAATCTTTTAATACCCTAATATTTTTAAATCTATCCTTTTATATCCATTTTATTTCTTACAGTTCCCCCATGGTGGGTGACATAGGCTTGTCCGCACCAGCAGGGCTTAGTGTAATCAGACGTCTGAGAGTGTGATTTAAAAACAGGCGGTCATTTTGTCTGCCCAACTACTTTTCAACTTGCCGAACCACAACAGGCTCCAAAGAATTTTTTGTACCCTTGTCCTTTGGAGCAGCCCCCGGTTAAACCTCTACTGTAAAATCTTGTTAAGAATGGAGAATTGGCGTGCTGCCTCTGAAGGCTTCCTGATGAGCCATCTTGATGCGCCATCTTGTTCTACCTCCCCTTTGGCTCTAAATAAGACCAGTATGTAATGCAGTTGTGTTCTTTGTCTCTCTTACTGTACTGTAAGCTCCTGGAGGGCAGGAATGTACCTTATGCATCTTTATATCCATTAATGTTTAGCAGAGTATTATGTACATTTTAGAACCTGGGTAAATCCTTGCATGGGACTTTTCAGTCTTCTGTGTAAATCCTTGTTTACCAAATCCATTTGAACCAAAAAGTCTCCTTTTCCACATAGCTTTCTCCAACCTACTTCTGGCACAAACTAGGAAAAAGTCAGGAGCTGAGAAATGTTTTGTTAGGAGCCCAAATTACTGAATAGATGTGAAAGAGATGAAAATATATTTCTTTCTTTTTTTATTTGAAAAATTACATTTAATTAATTCATTAAGAATATTTTTCCACACCCTTACCACTCTTCCACCTAAGAGCCAATACACAGAAGTTAAGGGTTTAAAAAAAAAGAATATTTTTTCCATGGTTACATGATTCATGTTCTTTCTCTCCTGTAAAAGGGGAATAAAATTATGGTTGGACTGGATATTTAAAGTTTGGTCGCCAGGAATTTATTACCTGATTCCAAAATAAAAGACCAAGTCAGGATTATGGAGGTTTATTTACAATTAGGAAGGGTGGAGAGAGAGAGAGAGAGAGAGAGAGAGAGAGAGAGAGAGAGAGAGAGAGAGAGAGAGAGTTACTTCGGGCTTGGTCAGAGGCCTGAACCAGGAAGGGCTTCAGAGGCCCCAATAAAGGGGGCACAGAGGTTAATTGAACAAGGTCTCTAGCCACAAAGCCTCCTCTAAGATGAGAGGCCTCTTTTTGAGGCTAGGACCTCCAGAAACACCAAGGAAAATGAAAGGGAGTCAGCCTAACTTACCCATGTGACAATTCAAAAGACTTCACAGGAAGCAGTCTGAGGTCTCACCCAAGCTCTTTCAAGGCCAGATTCAAAAGGCAAAAATCCCCTTCACAGGAAGTTACCATCATATTTAAAAGATAGTTTGTTTCATCACTTCCTGGGTCCACAGTTCTATGTGGACAAATGACAGTCTCAACCTTGTTTCGGACTGCCCAGGGGGCAGTCACTTGTTTTTGATTTGTCACTTACCAGCACATGTGGGTCATCAACCTCCCCCCTTCTCCATTTAATTCTATGTTGGGTGGGGTAAAGTATTCCTGGTAGCTAAAGTCTAAAGAATGAATAAGGGTGAGCTAATTCCATTTATACACTCCCTTCCTCCCACTCCACCTCCTGTAGCCAACAAACAATTCCACTGGGTTTTGCATGTGTCATTGATCAAGACCTATTTCCATATTATTAATATTTTCATTAGGGCTATTGCTTAGAGTCTACATCCTCAGTCATGTCCCCATCGACCCATGTGATCAAGCAGTTGTTTTTCTTCTGTGTTTCTGCTCCCACAGTTCTTTCTTTGGATGTGAATAGTGTTCTTTCTCACAAGTCCCTCAGAAAAGTCCTGGATCATTGCATTGCTGCTAGTACAGAAGTCCATTACATTTGATTTTACCACAGTGTATCACTCTCCATGTACAATCTCCTGGTTCTGCTCCTTTCACTCTGCATCAATTCCTGGAGGTCTTTCCAGTTCACATGGAATTCCTCCAGTTCATTATTACTTTGAGCACAATAGTATTCCATCACCAACAGATACCATAATCTGTTCAGCCATTCCCCAAACAAAGGGCATCCCCTCATTTTCCAATTTTTTGCCACCACAAAGAGTGAAGCTATAAATATTTTTGTACAAATCTTTTTCCTTATTATCTCTTTGGGGTATAAACCCAGCAGTGGTATGGCTTCATCAAAAGGCAGACAGTCTAAAACTATATTTCTTTTAAAAATATTTTTCCAGTTCAGATTAGGCTGCAACCCAAGTAGTTGAAATTAGTTTTGTTTTTCTTTTAAACCCTTACCTATGTATTGATTCTAAGACATAAGAGAGGCAAGGACTAGGCAATGGGGGTTAAATGACTTGCCCAGGGTCACACAGGAAGTGTCTGAGGCCAAATTTGACCCTAGGACCTCCCATCTCTAGGTCTGTCTCTCAACCTATTGAGTCACACAGCTGCCTGCTGAAATTAGTTTTTAAAAATGAACAAGGGGACAGCTAGAGTGGCTCAGTGAATTGAGAACCAGACTTGAAAATGGAAGATCTTGGGTTCAAATCTGACCTCAGATACTTCCTAGCTGTGAGACTCTGGGCTAGTCACTTAAACCTCATGGCTTAGTTCTTACTATTCTTTTGCCTTAGAACCAATACACAGAATTAATTCCAAGATGGAAGGTAAGGGTTTAAAAGAATATTTGTGAACAAAAATTCTTGGCTCTTGGCTGTAGATGGAGTATCCAGAAGAAGGCAATCAGAAGAGTGAATGGCCTTAAGTTCAGACCACATGAAGATGGAGGTCATGAAAAGGTGATTAGAAAGAAATAGGATGTTCATGCACTATAGGGAAGGTCTGAAAATAGGACCTCTCGTGTCCTACTGTTCCCTGGATGCTGTGAGCCTTCACTGTAGCTTATATGACTTTACTCATCCAAAATAAGTATCCCTCTGTCATAATGAGAGAATTTTCTGTCATTAAAAATATTTATTTAACAAAAGCTATGTTAAAATTAAGCTGGTCAGAGTCTGGTAGGTGGCTGAGTGGTTTGAGAGTCAGACCTGGAGTATTTGATAGGCTTACGTATTATTTTATGTTTTTTTCATATAATATTCATGTATCAAGACCCTGTGAAAGCCAAAGAGGCAAGGTTCACATATCTTAATCTGAACTTGGGATCTCTCCCAGTACTTAGCATAATGTTTTGAGTAGAGTATTTAAGGAATGTTTGAATTTAATTTAAAACATCAATGAAAAAACATGTACACTGAAATAGATTATTTTGAACCCCCTTATCCCAATTATAGAGGTTCTTAGATTGATTTTAAGAAATGTTCAAGGGGCAGCTATATGGCTTAGTGGATTGAGAGCCAGGCCTAGAGACAGGAGGTTGTGGGTTCAAATCTAGCCTTGGGTACTTCCTAGTTGTGTGACTCTGGAAATCACTTAACACCCCTTGCAACTCTTCTGCCTTGGTCCCAATATACAGTATTGATTCTAAGACAGAAATGGTGTTTGTTGCTCACTCCTGTATCCTGGGACTCTTGTACCCTTGGACTTCATCTCCTAGCATCTCCTTCCCTGTGTCCTCACGTTTGCGTCTTCACGTGTTGTTTATAAGTTTGCTGTAAGCCATACCCTCATCTCTTTTCTTCACTACTGTGGCTGGGAAAGCTGGCTTTTTATGTTAGTTATTATCAATAAATCTTATTAAATATAATACTTAGAATATTTGATATTAATTTTGCTTCTTATAATCATCTACCTTGTCTCCCGCTATACCTGACTCTATAGATCAGGAACAACTTTCAAACATTCAAAGGAGAAAATGCATCTTTTAGTCACTTATTATTGAAAGAAAGATAAGTATGAGGGATGAATTGATCTGATATTAACAATGGTGAGTTTGTTTTTTGCTCAAGAAGATGGGTCTTTGAGAACTTTCCAAGACTCAATGATTTCTGCCATTTCTGGTGATTATCTGGGTGGGCATAAATAAAAGCACTGTTAAGCATTTTCTGAGTTTTAGATGAGAAATTGAAGACTTTGGGGGCTTAGGTGCTGCCTTTATTTCTTCTGCTGATTAAGGTGAATAGCTTCAGAAAAGAAAGATTTAGCAAATAAATAAACTATTTAAGAAGGTGTCAAAGAAGAGTATTTGGATAACTAGACTGTGGTTTGAAATATAGATGTCAGATTCTTGACCAAGTGTGAATGTCCAGAAGGAGGCAATAAAAATAGTGAATGTCCTTCAGTTCAGACCACATGAAGATGGGTTGTATGAATTCAGAATGTTTAACCCAAAGAAGAGACTTAGGGGGTGGGAAACATCATGAATATGATCTATGAATGATTTCTGCCATGTCTGGTGGTTATCTGGGTGGGCGTTTGAAGGGTTGCTCAGTGGAAGAAAGATGAGATTTTTTTTCCCCTTGGCCTCAGAGGTTAACATCAGAAACACTGAGTAAAAATGGAAAAGAAGCAAATTTATGCTTAATATAAAGAGAAACTTCATAAGAGTTAGAGTTATCCCCAAATGCCTTGGGATGTTTTGGGAGATAGTGAGATCTCCTCATAGGAGGTATTCAGGCAAAGGCTGGCTTAACTCTAAAGTATGACATAGAGGGAATTCATCTTGAGGAAAACTTTTGGAGTTCTTTCCAATTCTTAGTTTTGCAATTTTGAACAAAGTGAGGTAAATGGTTTTATTCCTTGGAAGGTTTTTATTTGGTAATGGCTAAACCAAGAGGATAAGTTAGGTGGATTAGCCTTGCAAAATAAACCATGAATTGTAAATTTAATGACCCAGTGGCCTACATTGATGGATTTTTTGACTTTCATCAAATTGCATGTATTTAGCACCACTACAAGGAATCTGTGTTGGCAAAAAAGTAGCTGGAAAAACCATGTAGAAATTGAAGGGTGAAATTTTAACTTTTTTTTTATTCTGTGACTAATGAATACCACAAAAAAGAACATTTCTGTATACAAAGTAGAACAAAGAGAACATGTGAAAATGTGAATTTCTATTATATACTATCTGCTTTGTAAAAATATACTCCACTTTGTTTCTTCTGCCTTGCCTAGTTTCAGCTCCATGTGAAAAGATGTCCCTCCAAGGATAAGTTCATCACTTCTAAACTCACCATAATGTGACTAACTGAAGCCTTGATTGACTCCACCTCTCTCAGCTTCTTCTGGAGGATGAAGTACCAAAATCTTCCTAATGCCTTCCTTCACAGAAGGTAGAAATTAGACTCTCAGATCACTCCACTTTGCATCTGCTGCTTTCCTGGTTTCAATGCCATGGAACAAGATGCCCTTCTGCTCAGTGCTCCTGGTGTCTCATACCCCTTTGCCTTCCCTCTTTCCTGCCTTCTTTTCTGTGTTGTCTTCCCCTTTAGATTGTCAAGGGCAGAGATGCTTTCTTTTTATTAATTGTATCTCTAGTATTTAACACTCTATAGGAGTTTAATAAATGTTTATTGGTGTATCACCTCACACCTAGCAGATTGGCTAAAATGAAAGAAGGGGAGAGTAATGAATGCTGGAGGGGATGTGGCAAAACTGGGACATCAATACATTGCTGGTGGAGTTGTGAACTGATCCAACCATTCTGGCTGGCAATTTGGAACTATGCTCAAAGGGCTATAAAAGATTGCCTGCCCTTTGATCCAACCATACCATTGTTGGGTTTGTACCCCAAAGAGATCATAGATAAACAGACTTGTACAAAAATATTTATAGCTGCGCTTTTTGTGGTGGCAAAGAACTGGAAAAGGAGAGCATGTCCTTCAATTGGGGAATGGCTGAACAAATTGTGGTATATGCTGGTGATGGAATACTATTGTGCTCAAAGGAATAATAAACTGGAGGAATTCCATGTGAACTGGAAAGACCTCCAGGAATTGATGCAGAGCGAAAGGAGCAGAACCAGGAGAACCTTATACACAGAGACTGATACACTGTGGTAAAATAGAATGTAATGGACTTCTGTACTGGCAGCAATGCAATGACCCAGGACAATTCTGAGGGATTTATGGAAAAGAACGCTACCCACATTCAGAGGAAGAACTTCAGGAGTAGAAACAGAAGAAAAACAACTGCTTGAACACATGGGTTGAGGCAGACATGATTGGGGATTTTGATTCGAAACTACCACACCAATGCAACTAACAACAATTTGGAAATAGGTCTTGATCAATGACACATGTTAAAACCAGTGGAAATACGCATCAGCCATGGGGGGTGGGGGGAAAGCTGGGGGGGGGGAAGGGGAAAGAGCATGAATTATGTAACCATGTTAACTTTTCTAAAAAATAAATATTAATAAATGTTTAAAAAAAATAAAAAAATAAAAAGCTCACAGTCTAATGGGGGAGACAAAATGTAAATTGGAGATATGTATATATTTTGGTCCAAACCTGAGTATATATCTATATATACACACTGCATATACATGTACACTGTTAAATAAATAAAAAAATAAATCTAAAAAAATGTTTATTGGGTTGGATTGGAAAATATTTAACAAGTTCAAATGTTACTGTCGACGCTTATCTGGATTTCCTTCTGCACTTCTTTCAGTTCTTGAGGAGTGATTTTTAACTTATCTGGTTATTTGAGAGCTGACACAGTAGCAAAGATAGATAGAGTAATGGACTGGGAATCAAGAAGGCCTGAGTTTAAATTGAATCTCTGATACTTATTAGATGGTACATAGTGAAAATCACTTAACTTTTCTGAAATTCACTTTCTTCATTTTAAAAATGGAGTTAAAAATATCTGTAGTAGTTGCCTAATATGATTGTTGGAAGGATCAAGTGAGATTAAATATTTACTCATTTATTCATTCATTTATTTAATAACTCTTATCTTCTATCTTAGAACTGGCACAACATATCAATTATTTTTTTTAATTAATTAAGAATATTTTTCCATGGTTACATGATTCATGTTCTTTCCCTCCCTTCTTTCCTCCCCCCTCCCTAAGCTGATAAGGAATTACACTGGGTTAAACATGTATCATTGTTCAAAACCTATTTCCATACAAAATGTCAGTTCCAAGACAGAAGAGCAATAAGGACTAGGCAATTGGGGTTAAGTGACATGCCCAGGGTCACCTAGCTAGGAAGTACCTGAGGCCAGATTTTAATCTGGGTCCTCCTGACTCCAGGCCTACTGCTCTATCCACTGTGCTACCTACCTAACCCAATGAGATAATTTATATAAAACATTTTGAAAACTTTAAATTACTCTTTGCCAATTATTATTATTACTTTAAGAATTTATGATTTCATTTTTTTTGGACAACCCCTTCATCAATGCTCTGTACTTTAGTAAATAGACTTTATGCAATGTTATGGTTTAAAAAAAAGTCATCACCTGGCTTTGGATGCTGAGACTTTCTGCATTTAGCTGGGTTGGTCTTCAGATATCAAACAGTTTGGCATATGGAGACATGCTTAAAACCTTTATAGGTTGTCAGAACCTATCAAAACTTGTACCTTTCTAGCACATCCTTGGAGAACCAAGCATGATCAGCTATCAATAATCATATGAAAAATGTTCTAAATTACTCTTGTTTAGAGAAATGCAAATTAAAACAACTCTGAGGTACCACCTCATGCCCATCAGATTGACCAATATAATAGTAAAGAAAAGTGATAAATGTTGGAGATACAGCAAAATTGGGACACTAATGCATTGTTGGTGGAGTTGTGAACTGATCTAACCATTCTGGAGGGCAATTTAGAATTATGCCCAAAGGGTTATAAAACTTTCTTCCAGTAATTCCATGAATAGATTTGTTTTTCAAAGAGATTTATGAAAAGGGAAAAGGACCTACTTGTCCAAAAATATTTATAGCTTTTCTTTTTGTGGTGGCAAAGACTTGGAAATTGAGAGGATGTCCATCAATTGGGGAATGGCTAAACAAATTATGGCGCATATTGATGATGGAATACTACTGTGCTGTAAGAAATGATGAACAGGATGGTTTCAGAAAGAGCTGGAAAGACCTACATGAACTAATGCAGAGTGAAATAAGCAGAACCAAGAGATGATTGTACATAGTAACAGCAAAAATTTTTTAATTGATTAATTAAGAAAATTTTTCCATGGGTCCCATGATTCATGTTCTTTCCCTCCCCTCCTCCCACCCCCCTCCCATAGCCAATGCACAATTCCACCGGGTTTTACATGTGTCATTGATCAGGACCCATTTCCATATTATTGATATTTGCATTAGGGTGATCACTTAGAATCTACATCCCCAATCACATTATGTCCCCATTGAACCATGAGATCAAGCAGTTTTTTTCTTCTTTGTTTCTACTCCTACAGTTCTTTCTCTGGATGTGGATAGTGTTCTTTCTTATAAGTCCCTCAGAAATGTCTTGGATCATTGTATTGCTGCTAGTAGAGAAGTCCAAGTAACAGCAATCTTGTGGGATGATCAACTGTGAAAGACTTAGCTATTCTCAGTAATGTGACAATCTAGCACAATTTTGAGGGATTTATCATAAAGAACACTATTCACCTGCAGAAAAAGAACTGTTGGAGTCAAAATGCAGGTCAAAACACATGATTTTTCATTTGTTTATGTTTCATGAGTTTATTTGGGCTTTAAATTTGAGATTTTGGTTTTATATGAGTATTCTCTTACAAAAATGAACAATATGAGAATGTTTTGCATGACAATACATGTATAACCCAGATCAAATTGCTTACCAGCTCTGGAAGGGAGAGGGATGGGAAGGAGGGAGACAATTTAGATGATATGACTTCAGAAAACTTATGTGGGAAATTTTTCTTATGCGTTAACTGGGAAAATAAAATATTAAAAATAAAATAACACACATCTTCCCTGAGTTTCAGTATCCTCATCTGTAATGAGAGTATAAAATATTCCCAGATTTTATTTCACAAGGTGGCTATGAAGTTCTAATGAGACAATGTATTTAAAGTGACTTATAAACCTTAAAGTACCTTATGGAAACTAACAGGGATCACCATTTGCCAATTACTAAGGTAAATTATAGAGCAACCACTAGAGTAGAAAGTTGTAAGGTTTTTATTTTTGTGAAAAAGTTTAATAAATAGTGCTCAGAATTGTTGAGGTTTTATAGTGCTTTGTGGATAATAGATAAGGAATTCCAAAGGGCATAGTGGAATGGACTTTGTATTGGGTGAACAAGGAAAGAAGTCTACTATAATAATAATAAGTGCATTACAAATATTATCTCATTTAATCCTCTCAACAATCCTGGGAGGCAAGTGCCATTATTATCCCCATTTTATAGAAGAGGAAACTGAGGCAGAGGTTTAGTGACTTACTCAGAATTCCCACAGCTACTAATACTGGCTCTATGACATATTAAACTCAAAGTAAGTGTTTGAGGCAGGGTTCAAATTTAGGACATCCTGATTTTAAGTCCAGCAGTTTATCTACTACCTCACCTTGCTGCCTCCTAGAAATAAAGGTCTTAGATATTAGGATCCTAGATGTCCTATACATAGACCATCTCTCTCATCTTATAGATGAGGAAAAGACTAGAGATAAAATTATTTGCTTAATAGGTTACAGAGCTAACACGTATTAAAGGTGAAACTGAATCTAGATCATTTAACTCCAGAGCCAGTGCTCTTTCCAATGTACCATAGTACCATTGTATACCCACAGGATCATAGATTCCTGGGGCTAGAAAAAAAATCTCAGGGGCCATCTAATCCAAACAATGTATCATCAATAATCCCCTCTTCAATATAACTAACAAGTTGTCATTAAACCTTTGCTTAAAGACCACTGATGATGTTGCTCTATTCAAAAATCCTAGAATACTCTATGACATATAAAACACATATTCAAATACAGCCATCTATTGCTATTTCTTCTGTATGTTTGTATAATATTTCCTGAATAAACTATAGGGCAAAGATTGTATCATGCACGTTTTTCCTCCCATCGTAAGACAAGCAAATTATATGTGCTCAGGCAATATTTGTTAAATGAATGATTATTTTACTAGATCATCAGGATATTTTTAGCCTCTGGATAGTATTCTATATAGTCCTGAAAGTAATGGACTGGGATTTAGCTCTGGTTCTTAGCTCTGGTTAGAGGAAAAATCATTTTACAATTCCAAGGAAATTAAGGATGGGCTTAGTGCAGAGATAGAGAAGAACTTGGTATCCTCGAGAGATAGCATGAAGTCATCTTCTGGCATCCATCCATTCAGAGACATCCTAGAGTTCTCTCAGTTTCACTTGGTATAGTAGAAAGATCTTTGCAAAAAGACTACAGGCATACCTTTCTATATTACACTCTGCTTTATTGTGTTTTGTAGATATTGTGCTTTTGTGTAGTTTTGACCAACTGAAGGTCTATGTGACAATTCTGCATCAAATAAGTCTCAGTGTCATTTTTCCAAACAGCATGTGCTCACATTGTATCTCTGGGTCACAATTTGGTAATTCTTCTAATATTTTAAGCTTTAATTATTGTTATATCTGTGTTGGTGATCTGTGGCCATTAGTGACTTTTGATATTATTGTCATCATTATTTTGGGGCACCATGAATCATACCCATATAGGATAGTACACTTAATTGATAAATTCTTTGTGTGCCCTGACTAGTCTACTGACTGGCCATTCCCTTGTCTCTTGCCCTCTCTTTGGGCCTCCCTATTCCCAATGAACCCACAATATTCAAGAATATTGCATGAACTTAGTTGATATGGTAGTGGTAGGATTAGAGAAGATTTGATTGTAATTTTGAAGAAATTTTGTTGTGGATAAAATGCTATCAAATAGCCTCACATGCTACAGGAAATCTTTCAGGAAAAGAAGAGTCAATGAATGTAGGAAATTTCATTGCTATCTTATTTTATTAAATTGTCACAGATACTCCAACCTTTGGCTACCACCACTGATCAGTCAGCAGCCATAAACATGGAGGCAAAACCCTCGACCAGCAAAAAGGTTATGACTCATATTTAGCATTTTTTTAGCAATGAATTTTTTTAAATGAAGATTGTACATTTTTTATACAAAATGATTGCATTCTTAATAGACTACAGTATAGTGTAAACATACCTTTTATATGTACTAGAAAACCAAAAAATTCATGAGACTTGCTTTATTGCAATATTCTTTTTATTGCAGTGGTCTGGAACTGAGCCTGCAATATCTCTGAGGTATGCCTGTAAATAGATGTGGGCTCCAGCCCTTCTCTGACACAAATTGGCCATGGTTTTCCTCATCTATAATATGAGGGAATTAAGAGTTATAAAGAGGTAGACTTCAGCTCGACGTAAGGAAAAAATTCCTAACAATTAGAGCTGTACAAAACTCATCCGTTCCTCGTGGGTTTCTCATCACTGGAAGGCTTCAACTGGGAGCTGGAAAGCTGATGAGGGTTGTGGTAGAGATGACAGATCTTGTAGAAGACATTCCTTTTCAGTTATGGGTTGCATTAGATGGCCTCCAAGGTCTCTTTCAACTTTGAAATTCTTTGAATTTGTGACTCTATGACCTTCCTATTTTGAGATTCTGTTTCTGTAGCTGATCATTACAACATGTTTTAGTATGATAAATATCTTTTGCAAATAATTATAGCACTCGAGAAAGAGAAAGAGAAAGTCAGAGAGAAAAAAAGAGACAGAAAGGCAGAGAGAGAGTGAGTAAGAAAGCGAGAGAGATTTTCAAAAGAATTGTGTCAGAAAGTCCAGATTATGGTTAGAAGCACTTTGTAAATCCTAAAGCTCCATATGTTATTAATTATTATTATTATTATCATGGAAGGCTTTGTGGGGGAGGTAAAACTTCATCCAGACTAATTTTGGTAGGAGAAGATCTGGGCTGAGTTGAGGCTGATAGGGTTTGAGTCTACCAGAATTCCACTGTTCTTAGGCTATCAATCACCTGACCAGAGCCATTAAGATCAACAAATGATCAAGGAAGGGAAAAACACTTAAAGGAGGCTGGGGCAATTCAGAAAGGGAGGAATAAGGTGATTGAAATGGTAACAAATCTAGGAAGGCAAAGTGCAAAGAAAGGTAAGCCGGACAGTGGTGTTCTCATCAGTTTTTGATGATTTAGGCTTGTCCTTGGTAGAAAGAATAGACATCTGTGAGACAATCTGTTTCCACACACAATGTTCTTAAATGCTAGGACTTAGAGAATGACTTTGGGATTAGAATACTATGAAATTCTATGGGCTAATGATTTCAGTGCACCACTAGTATAGTACTTTTTCTATGAAATTTAATATGGACTCCATTTTCCATAAAATTTAAAGATCAAATATATGAGGGAAGACAACATAGGGGACATTATTTTGTAGAACTTGTTGCAGTAAATTCATGCCATTGTATTGTACAATTGAGTATACTTACTGGCTGGCCTCTATAGAGTTATAAAGGAAATAGGATAAAAAATGATTGTCTCCTTATCATTCATCAAGACAAAAGTCCTTTACATTTCTCTCTCTCTCTTTTTTTTTTATGTTGGCTCTAAAATGTAACTTGATTGAAGTTATCATTCCCTCAACAGTAAGGAATTTCTTTCTAACTAAAGATGTTTGATTGGCTTGACACTTCAAGTACCCACATGGCAGAAGTGAGATTCTCAATACTTGTGTAATATATTATGCCTGAACTGTTGCACCAGCTTGCTGCTTGGTCCAACTGCCACATGTCTCTCATGCTAGTCCATCCTTCATTCAACTTCCAGAGTGATTTTCTTAACATTACAGTCCAACCATATCACCTCTATACTCAATAAACACCAGTAGTTTCAGCTCCAGGATCAAATACAAAAATCCTCTGTTTGGCACTGAAAACCTTTCATAATGTAAACTCCCCACTCTCATCTTGTTTTCTTCTTTTCTTCCCCATTAGTTTCTAAGTTTCTCGAGGGCGAGAACTGTCATTTTTTTAATTTAAATTTATTTATTTGTTACATTAAAGTTCCCAGGTATCTCCCTCCCTCCCCTTCCTGCACTACAGAAGGCATCATTTGACAAAAAAAAAAAAGTGAGTGTGGGTGTACACACACACACATACACACACACACATACATACATATATATAATGTATTATATATGTATAATATATATAATTATGTCTTATTTGTTTCTATTTATTAGTTCTTTCTCTGGAGGTGAACATACACAGGTTATTCCTCAAACAATATTTCAGTTGAAAGGATGCCCATCAATTTCTAGTTCTTTGACAGTATCAAGAGAGCTGCTATTAACTAACTAGTTATGTGCATTCAGAACTGTGAATGTAGATAATCTTATGGTAAATAATTCTTTTTGTCAGGTGGGGGAGAAAGGAGAACTTTAATACTTTTTATGCTGCCATGGTTTTGAAAACTAGGATTATCAGGCATGAGACAGCTATATATGTTGGGAGGGTGGGGGGATAAATGGGGATGGTCACATGTATTTTGTCATTGTCTATCAGAAAAATAATTTTGAATTTTAAATGTTGAAAAAATAAAATTTAAAAAATCTTATATACTAAAAAAATACTCTACACACACACACATACACACATTCTTACCCTCTCTCTTAGAATCAACACAAAGTATAGATTCTAAGGTAGAAGAGTAGTTAGGATTAGGCAATGGAGATTAAGTGAGTTGTACAGGGTCACACAGCTAGGAAGTATTTGAGTTCAGATTTGAATCTCCCAACTCCAGGCCTGGCACTCTATCCTCTGAGCTATCCTGCTATAAATATTTTAGAATATATAAGTTCTTTTCCTATTTCCCTATCAACTTGGAAACATGCTTAATGGTAGTATTGCTAGGTTAAAGGGATACATAATTTTATAATTTCTTGGGCATAATTCCAGATTATTCTCCAAAATGATTGGATCAGTTTGCAGTTCCACCAGCAGTGTATTAATGTCCCCACTTTTCTGCATTCCCTCTAACATTTGTTATTTTGCCCTTTGATCATTTTAGCCAATCTGATAGGTATGAGATGACATCTCAGAGTTGTTTTGATTTGCATTTCTCTAATCAACAATGATTTGGAGCACTTTTCATATATATAAATAAATACATCTATATATGAAAATACTAGAAATTCACCCAAAATATCACATTTAAATGTCTTGTACTAACTGTGCTGCCCCTTAAAGCTATATACAAAACATTTGAATTTTTGTTCTTGTTTTTAGAACTATTCAATGTCTATAAGTTACAAGAATTTGTTTATCCACTATATATATGCAAAATAAAATTCTATAAAGGGCTTCTAATATATATATATATAACTATTCATATCTTTTGCCCATTTAGCAATTGAGGAATGGTTCATATTCTTTTATATTTGACAAAGTTTTCTACATAGTTTAGCTATGAGACTTTGTCTATAAAAACTTTCTCCCAACTCATTGTTTTCTTTCTAGCCTTATATTCATTAATTTTATTTGTATAAAACTTTTGAATTTAATATGTACTCAAAATTATTGATTTTATATCTCACAATGATTTCTATTGCTTGTTAATTTGTAAATTCTTCCCCTATCCATAAATATGATAGGTGGTATGTTCCATGTTCTTCTAATCTGCTTATAGTATTTCCCTTTATGTCTAGGTCATGTATCCATTTTGATTTTATTTTGGTAAATGGTGTAAGATCTATTGCTCCATACTTAGTTTCTGTTAGACTGCTTTCCAATTTTCCCAACAATTTTGCTTTTCTTTGAATCTGTAGCCTTGAGCACAGTGCCTTACATATTGTAGGTGCTTGATAAATGTTCATTGACAGACTAAATACTAGACCAGCCATCTTATGGGGTTTCTAATTTCTTATTGACCTCCTCTTGCAGCACCATTTTCCTCAATATTTAGCTTTTTATGGACCATTTCCTGTGCCTCAAATCACTTATCTCTTCCTATTCAATAGGCTGAATTCATTCTCCAACTTTAGAATTCAATTTTGGAGCATGTATCTTTCATTATTGTTTGATGCTTTGGCAAAATAGAAACTCCATCCTACATCCTCATTACTGAAGTAGGGGAAGAAATGAGGAAAGATAAGAGCTAACTTCTTGAAAATTGTTTACATTGTTTACATGGGGATTCTTGTTACCTAACTAAATAAAATGCCCAAAGGCATTAAAAAAGTCACTATAGTTGATATCCCCTTCTGCTTAAGATATATTATTTGAGAGCCCACTTCAGGTAGTAGGAAGATAGATTTTGAGACAATTCAACCATCAAACCCTTTATTAAATATCTACTATGTGTTGTTGTAAGGGTATTCTAACCCTTACTAGATTATTGGTATAGTGTGTTTTTACCAATAATTTATCCTATATGGATAAGCTGTTAAGTTATGACTGTTGAGACAAGATGGTTCTCAGAACAGTCTCGAGAATTCCAGCTTAGCCAGGAGTATACAAAATATATATTTATTATGATAAAAAAAGGGCTAAGGAAAGGGAAGAAAAAAGAATAAGTAGTTAAGAAATTCTTATAATATATTTATCCTAAGCTAATAAATCTTATCTAACCACTGTGATAATGAGATTAAATCTACCTTGCCCATTCTCAAATCTAATCACCAAAAAGTGTAAACAATTCCATTTAACCCACAAGTTGGGAGGTCTGTGACCCACATGTACTAGAGTGAGTGACAAATCAGAATTTACTGACTGCTTCCTGGGCAGTCCTAAGAAAAGTGTCTGTTGTGATTGGACATGTAAACTAGGAGGAAGGCACAGGAAGTGATGCAAAGGAAGCCCCTTTTAAAGAGAGTTCAGTGAGTTCAGCGAGAGAACTCTTGTTCATGTCTTGGACCTGAAGGACTTCTTGTTAGTGACTTGGACTTGGAGGAGCACTCGATCTGGGACCCTGAGAGCTTGGTGAGACTGTTCTAAAATCTTTCCTTTGGAATTTCACGTGGTGAATATAAAGACTAAATCTTCCTGAACTTCTCTTAAGGAACTTCCCTTTCAAAAGAGACTCTGACTGAAGCCTTTGCTTCTTTCACCTCCACGGCCCACCAGCCTTTTGACCCTTAGGTTCTCTGGCCTTGGGCTCAAGGCTGGGTCTTGCTCAACTGAGGATTAATTAGATCTGCCTGGGTTAATCTAGGGGACCATAACAAATTACCTAGTGTGTTATGTTACTTATCTTATCTTATCCTCTTTCTGATTTTCTCTTCCTCTCCTCATTTGTCAATAAACTTCCATAAAGGTCATTTTGACTTGAAGTTATTCTTTAATTGGGGATTGATAATGCTTCAATTCCCCGGTGACCAAACCTTTTAATATCCACCTAACCAAAATCCCTTTTTACCCCTTACACCACCCAATAATCTGACTCACAAGAGTTTCTTCAGTCCCAAACAAAGTTGGGGCTACACTCTCTTCCAATGCTATCTATTTCCCCCAAAACCTTAATCTATCTATCTTATCAAAGTTATACACAAGATAATTAAGTTAGGTCTCTCTCTCTTTGCTGTATAGATGAACAAACAGCTTGAATCTCCATAGCCTTCTCCACTCATCCAGCAAACCTGTTGGGCTTGCACTGATGTTTCATCAACAACCTCCTTCACTTGTCAGATCTTGTAGATAAATATTTGATTTGAAAACACTGAGATTTTTAAAATCTCACAGAGTGGCTCTTTGGACTTCATTTCAGGACAGGATTAGCCCACAGAGTGCAAAATCAGTTGGGTAACTGTCTCCCAAGACACTCAGTTCTCTCTTACCCATAAGTCCATCTGAGATTCCATTCAAATTTTAAAGATCTAGCTTATAATCTCTTATGTATTTATCAATAATTTATGCTACTTACTCTATTTTCTAATGAACTCTTACTTAATTCATAAATAATTCTTAATTAATAATTCTCTACAGTGTCCAAAATTGTGTTCAGCACTAGAGATACAAAGGCAAAGCAAAAAACCAAGCAAATCCCAAGATAAAATAACAAAACAAAGCTAATCTTTGCTCCTAAGGAGTTTATGTTCTATTGGGGGATGAGGAGAAGACTACTGGTAATGAGGTAAGTATAAACATGCCTACTTCAGGAAGGAAGGGTCTGTCACAATGAAGAACACTGGTAAAGTCCCCCAAAGGAGGTGATACATGATCTGAGCTTCATAGAAAGTTTTGGATGTTGGGAGGCAGAGGTAAGGAGGAAGTGTATGGTATACTTTGGAGATAGCCAAACCAAGGAGGTAAGACCCAGAATGTCACCAGGGAAGCAATAAAGAAGTTTTTAGAGAAGTCATGAAAGAGAAGAATGTGCAAATCAGCCTGAAGTACTATTCTGAAGGATTTTACATACCAAAATGAATTTGTAATTTATTTTAGATGAAATAGGGAGCTCCTGAAATTTTTTGACAAGGCAATGACATTTAGAGACATATTTTAGGAAGATTATTTTAGCAACTGTGTAGAGAACCAGCTGGAAAAGGAGAGAAGCTTCCATTTAAATTTTATCTTCGATGGTTACTGGCTTGATTTAGTAATCAAAGGACCTTGGTTCAAATCCCAGCTTTACCACTTAATGGGTTTTACCAAGGGCATAATAATTAGCTTTTCTAGGTTTCAGCTTCCTCATGGGTAAAAGAGGGAATTGTATGAGATGAACTCTGTGATATTTCCTTGTCATAAGTCTATGATCCTATTGTAACAGTGGTTGTAGGTTGGAAGTTTGGTTTAGCAGGAAAGCTGACTACTTCCTCTTGGATAATTCCTACTCTTGTGTGGGTCAAACCCTTCTTTCACAGGTCCTCCTTTAGGAGGCTGCATGGGACTGACATTCTCTTAGGCATAATTCTGTTCCTTTTATTCTGTTCCTCAGGGTGGGTTATGCAGAACCTCTAAATCTGTCATGGAAAATGGAACAACAGGAAGGAGATTGTCCTGAGACAGTAAGGTAACTAACTGAGGGAAGAGACTCCAGTTCTTATCAAATCTCTTGCCAAATACAATACTTGTTTCATTCTTTGCTTCAGGAAATGAGCAATGATCATTTGAAATACTGTGGATGAAATTTTTTCTGCTTTTGGGAGTTATAGTACTATTCATCAATATATAAAAAATGCTATATAAAAGCCAGCTATCCTTAATACATGAGAGCAGGGCCTGTGCCCTTGTGAGTACCATACAGTACAGTATAGTATCTTAGATGTACAACTCTTTAATAAATGTGACTTTTTAGTCTAAGTGAGATTTTTTTTTATCTCAACACTGTTCAGAAATTCTGGAGCTAGGTTATGGATCTCTCTGAGTAAAAGAAACTCCAGTGGCTGATTGAAAGCAAAAAGTTGTATTTTTCTTCAGATAATCTTTGAGAGAATAAGAGAAAAGAGATTGAGGTACAGACATCTCCAGAGATTTTTGAACTTAGAATCTTTATTTACTTAATCAGCATTTATTGTTTACATTTTAGAGGAGGAAAAGTTTACATTTTAGAGGAGGGAAAGATATAGCATATTTATTTATGAAATAAAAGATATAGTCCTAGCTCTCAAAAAGCTAAAAGGTAGGTCAATGTATGAATTGGATTACAGTTCATAGATAATAATAATAATCCACCCAGATCAAGTGTTACAGGGAATATGCTTTGAATTAGAAGCTCTGGATTTAGGAAGATTGTTTTAGCAACTGTGTAGAGAACCAGTTGGAAAAAAGGAGAGAAACCTCCATTTAAATTTTATCTTCAATGGTTATTAGCTCTAGATTCAAGTTCACTAACCCATTGTGTAGCATAAAGCTAGAGACTTCACTTTTTGGGGCTCCAATTTCTCAGTTCATAGAATAAATGGTAGGAGCTAATGATCTATTTCTTAGGTTTCTTCTAGTACAAACATTACATGATTCTATTATGATAATTGTATAAATTACATCAGGCAATTAGGTGGTATATGACCCTAGGCAAGTCACTTAACCCCATTTGCCTCAGTTTCTTCATTTGTAAAATGAACTAGAGAAGGAAATGGCAAACCACTCCAAGTATCTTTGCCAAGAAAACCCCAAATGGGGTCACGAAGAGGCAGACATGACTAAAAAGACAGGACAACAAGTAAGGAATGTAGGACAACCAGTTTACTTATGGCAAAATTCCTATAGAGATTTGTCTGTATGTTTTGGAAAAGCAAAAAGAAAATTGCTGCTCGTGTTTTTCTGAAGGATGTTCATCCACATGTTAGAGAGCTAACTTGTCTAGAGAGTTTTTACATTATTGTGTTTTCTTTTCCTAGTGCAGTTGTCTGTTTTGCCTGCCTTTAATTTTTAAAATACAACAAATAATCCTCTCTTTAAAGAGGACTAGAATTAAAATAGCATACAGGAGGGGGCAGGCTTAAACTGATGAAAAGAAAAGAAAGGAAACCAGAATGAAGTATGGTCTGCACAGGAACTGACCCAAGGGCATGTAACTCAGAATATGAAATCACCTTTGACTCTGGAAGTTATGCAGGCAGCCCAGAACTTTGACATCCTGGTCTGGCCTAAAGGTAGAATTTCAGATTTAACTCAAATTACTGAGAGACATGGGCCTTTTGTTCAAATTCAAGCATTTGGTTATCAACAGAAGGCAAAAGTAACATATCAGTGGGCATGGAAAGCAGACTAAGGAGAAGTAGAAACTCACTCAGATTCATCAGAGGAGATGGGGGGTGGAGTGGGAAGCCATAAAGAGGAGCAGAGGGAGAAATGATGCCTGGAGGGAGCAGATGTAGGGGTGTAGGCTTCCTGGGGACTCTAGGTTTCAGCAGAGGAGTCACATGCTGGTCTCCGGCATGACTTCGTGTGCATATATGGAGGAGTGGAGGGGGCACAATGAGAGGGAGAAGGAAGAAGGTGATGTTTCCTCAAATGGAGGGAATGACCCAGGCAGGGATCTGTGAAGCCAGCATTTACCAGCTGTGTTCCCATGAGTGAATTACTTCTCTAAGCCTCAGTTTCCTCATTGGTGAAAATGAAGATAGTAATACTTGTATGACTTACTTCGCTGATTTATTGTGGGAAAAAACTGTAAATATTAAAAGGCTATATAGTTGGAAGTTATTATTCATTTTCCCCCTTCAGAAATAGAAAGCTTTGTCTAAAGCAGTGATGGGCAAACTTTTTAAAGAGGGGGCCAAAGGAAAGAAAATGCTCATCTGACAGTCTGTTTCTAAGGCAACTCTTTCGAAGTTTCATTGTATTATATTCGTCAGATTAGGAATAATGTTGCGCAGCTGGATAGAACATTTCAGGGGGCCACATCTGGCCTGTGGGCCACAGTTTGCCCATCACTGGTCTAAAGAATGCTGGGTTAATAGGCAAAAAAGCTAAGGGCAAGATGACTGGACCAGGTGTTTTAGGAGAGGGTCAGCCCATGAATGCTCAAATAAAAAGGTATGTCAAATGTCTCGGTGAAGTTTTAAGCTTTGATAGCTTAAAACTTGAACTTATTGTATATCCTGTATTAATGGGGTGCCCATGTAGGAATACCCAGCTTTATCATCTATTAAATAGTGCAGGCCCTCCCTATTCTGATGAAGCTGATAATTCAATGGGAGACAAAAGAGCCTCAAAAGTGAGCCACAGGTAGAGTAACAGACATCACTTAAAAGGGATTGTGCTGGTGACTTGGCGGGTGGGGCTAAGAGGATCTGTATCAACAACCCACAGGAAGGAGGGATACCAGTTTGTGTGTATGCTCAATGAGATTATTGTGGTAAAATCTACTCAGGAATACACTTAGCTAGTTTGCCTATTGGTATCCAAATGATTAATGTAATCCTATCTTTTTTTTGGGGTGGGGGGCAAATATTCAGTTATTAAAAATGGGACTCTAGCATCCACCAAAAGACAAATACTGGATAGATAATTGGTATAGGTAAGTGCCTTGCACATAGTTAAGAGCTTAATAGTAGATGGAATTTGGGAATTCTTGATTTAGGTTATAAATAACCACATGTTCCAGGTGTCAGTGAAAAAAGATGTTTGGTGATGACATACCTGTGATTGCTGAAGAACCCTATAGATAGGGTTATAAATAAAGATTTGATTTTATGAATTATCTTGCGTGAATTTGTTTCCATTTCCTTTCTCCTCTACTTGAGAGGAAGCATGGTATAGAAAATAGAGACCCAGTTCAAAGTCTAGAAAACCTGGATTCAAATCCCATCTCTGACATATTGCCATTAGGCAATGGGAATATAATGGCTCTCTAGTTGTGCTCTAGGCAATTCTCTAACACCATTAAGTCATAGAGAAAGTGCAATCTGTATTACTGAAAGGATTTTCCTCATTTAGGAGTTTTCTATACTAATGAAATTATAGATCCATTCTTTTCTCCAGTCCCTATTCCTCTGCTTTGGGATTTTTACTTCATTCAACTATATTGGCAACAGATTCGAAAATGGAATTGCACAGACCTTGGAGCCTGTATTAAAAAGCCCATGTCCTTCTAAGCTTCCCTGCGTGGCCACTTGAACTGTATCAGGTAGGAGAAAAAGATAATATGTATACATATATGACATATAAATATATGTGGAAATATAGGGCTTATATATAGAAATGTATGAGCAAATGGGTGGCACAGAGGATAGAGTGATAGGACTAGAATCAGGAAGATTCATCTACCTGAGTTCAAATCTGGCCCCAGACATTTTCCAGCTGTGTATCCTGGGCAAGTCATTTAAATCTTTTTGATTTAATCTCTTATTCTGTCAGATGAGCTGGAGAAGGAAATGGCAAACCATTCCAGTATCTTTGCCAAGAAAACCTCACATGGGGTCACAAAGAGTTGGACATGACTGGAAAAAAGCATATATATATACACACACACACACACACACACACACACACACACACATACACACACACACACACATGTTCCAAGGACTTTCCTTCCATCACTGCCAATTGACCATCCCACCTCCATCACACTGTTAAAGCTGATAATGAACATTTGAGTTTTGGATGTGATCTGAAGTCACTTTTCTAACCCTTTTATTACTTTAATAGGCTTTCACATACCTAATTCCTGGGGATTTTTTAATGGCTCTAGAAGAAGAGAGAGACAACTTCAATGAATAATATAGACCTTTTAGAGCTTCAAAGCAATTTTCGTAATTTACCAAGAGAAAATTGATCATGGTCTGAAAGCTGTGAAAGTTATCAAACTGAGGGACTTCCCTATTGGACCTATATTTTGCAATCTTTAAGCGGCTGCTACATACTGAGGTAATGTGCTTCTTCAGTCTTATACATCTGAACCATTATCAAATGACACGATATCTATCTTTTCTTTCTTTTTTTTTTTTAAATGATAAAATAGTGAAGGAAAACTGAACTAGTTAATAACATTTTGTTTCTAAGGTGACTGGACCGACTGACATTATGTTCTAAAACATGAAAAATTGTCAGGGTTTTGATGAGTGAGCAAGGAGAGGCCAGCAGGGTTAATATATTTTTAAAGTTATTATCAATAGAGGCAGCATGATATATGGAAGAAGGACAAGAATGAGAGTTAGAAGACACATTTCTAATCCCAGCTCTGCCTAACAAACTATGTGTGCTTTATGGCAAGTGTCGGAATCATAGAATTTCAGAGATGGAATTCAATTCAGCAAACACTTATCAAGCACCTACTCTGTGCACAGTGGGCGGGTAGGTCACAAAGTGGATAGAGTGCCTGGCCTGGAGTCATGAAGATTCATCTTTGGGAATTTATATGTGGCCTCAAATCTATATTGACTCTGGGCCAGTCACTTAACCTGTTTGCTCAGCTTCTTCGTCTTTAAAATGAGCTGGAGAAAGAAATGGCAAACAACTCCAGTATCTCTGCTAAGAAAACCCTAAATGGGAGTAGCTGGATGGCTCAGTGGAAGGAGAGTCCAGTCTAGAGATGGGAGGTCTCTGGTTCAAATCTGGCCTCAGATTCTTAGCTGTGTGATGCTGGGCAAGTTACTTAACCCTGATTGCCTAGCCCATACCACTTTTCTGCCTTGGAACCAATATTTTGTAATGATTCTAAGAGAGAAGGGAAGGAATCAAAAAAGAAAAGAAAAGAAAAAAGAAAACCCAAATGGGGACACAACTGAAAGAATTTGAACACCATCCACAACATACAAAGTACCTGGCTCAGTAATGTGAGAAGGAAAATTAATATCCAATATTCTAAGTATTATATTTAACAAGATTTATTAATAATAACTAAAATTTAAAAAAAGCTAGAATAAAAAACCTGCTTTCCCAGCCATGCACACAGGAAAAGAGAGAGAGAGGCAGAGTTACAGAACTTATCTATACACGTAAGGATGCAAACGTGGAGACGAAGGGAAAGGGATGCTGGGAGATGAAGTCCAAGGGTACAAGATTTTCTAACTATACAGTAAGGAGGAGGAATACAAAGATAAACATGAAACAATTCCTGGACCTGAAGGATTTTATATCCCATTCTACTGTGTGAGGAGGTTATGACCCCTACATAGCTATTTGTAAATATAAAATATATGTAAACTAAACAAATAGAAGGCAATTTCAAGATTTAGAGCGCTCTAATCACTCAAGGAATCAGGAAGTCTTCCTGTAGGAGGTAATGCCTGATCTATGCTTTCAAAGAAATAAAGAATTCTAAAACCAGCGATGGAGAAGGAGTGTGTTCCACCAGGAGCCTTAGTGATAATCAGGTATAAGTCCCTAATTTTTAGGCTAAATGGTTATAATTTGCCGAAAGTTTCCTATCTAATTAGTGACAGAGCCTGAACTGGAAACAGATTCTGAGGCCTACTTGAATTGATTTTTGTTATTTTCAGTCATGTCTGACTCTTTGTGATCCCATTTGGGGTTTTGTTGGCAAAGATACTAGAGTGGCTCACCATTTCCTTCTCCAGCTCATTTGACAGATGAGGAAATTGAGGCCATCACAGTTAAGTGACTTGCTCAAAGTTACCCAGCTAGTGTCTGAGACAAGATCTGAACTCAGGAAAATGATTTCAGGCTGAGTGTTCTACCCACTGAGCCACTTAGCTGCCCTGAATTGTTAATGCCCTAAAAAATGAGAGGCTAGGGGAAGTTCTTTGGCATATAAGAATTTGGCACCTGGTATATTGATAAGAGTGAGTATATAATAAAAATTACTTACATGTGGGTAGTGAAGTAAATAGCCATTTTGCTTCATTAATAACAAATGTTTATAGTATCTCCATTTAGTTTCTTGGGCGCCATTGACATTGCTGAATTAGAATAATTTTGGAGCATTCATTTTCTTCTGTAAAGAGATTTATTTCCCTCAACAGTAATAGCACTTTAAGATTATTAGCATAGCCCATTATAAATGATGAGAAAAAATTTCTTTGTTGTATTTTTTTTACAAAAGGGACCTTCTTGTGTATCACAGAATTAGAGATGCTAGAAATACATATGTTAAAAAATGTCAGTACATCTTATGTCATAAAGGGTTTTTTTCTGATTTTTTTTTACTTCCTTATTAGTGATTCTCCTCCATTAAGGTCTCATTTTGGTGTGTGTGTATGTGTGCGTGGTTTGTGTGTGTGTGTGTGTGTGTGTGTGTGTGTGTGTGTGTGTGTGCGCGCATAGTGAAACCTGTTTTTTCTGGGAAGCGTTGTTTAGAGTACTGTGAATTCTAGAGGGTCCCGGGTAGCCGAATAACTTTGATTATAGACTGGGAGTTAGATTATGCATTTGTTGTCTAAGGAGTGGGACAAGTAAGTTACAAGTGCTGGCCACAGCATCTCATGGAACCATTTACTAAAGGAATGGGAAATTTCCAGTCTTTATGAGTAGTGAAAATGGACATGGGATGAAATCATGGATCCTTGAAGTACTTAAGAAAGAAGTTTTAATGAGACAGACCTATTGTATGTTATAGGGGGTGAAGATTTGGGAGTGGGACCTCAGAGGCCATCTAGGCCATTCTTTTCTGTACAAAGTACTCACAAATTGTCACCTAGTCTTAGATTAAGTGGGGCTTGGTGGGGGGAACCCATTCTTTCCCAAAACAACCTCATTCCACTTTCAGATAGTTATTATTGTTAGGAAGTTTATTTTTAGAACAAGCCCAAATATCTCTCAGTAAGACCTCCACCATTTCTCCTTGTTCTGCCCTCTGGAGCCAAGCAGGACAAGTCTAATCAAACTTCTATCTGACAGCTCTTTAAATGCTTCCACACAATCTGGCCTAAAATACTTCCTAGTGGTGCGACCCTGGGCAAGTCAATGAATCCATTTGTCTAGCTCTTGCCATTCTGTCTTAGAGTATTACTCAGACAAAAGCAAGGGTTTAAAGAAATCAATACTTCAACATAGCGATCGTGCCTGCTAAGTCTTCTTCTGCTGGCTAATTATTCCCAACACCTTTGACACATTCTGTGACATGATCTCAAATGCTTCACCATCTCATCTGTACTTCTTTGGACACTCTTTAGCTTATCAGTGTCCTTCCTAAAATATGGCGCTTGAAATTAAACACAATACACCAGGCTGCTAACTCAGCCTTGGATATTCCATACCTGGGTACTTCCAATCTCCCTCAGTCTTCTGATTTGGTGGGCTGGAGGGTGGAGCAAAAACAGCTGCCAAAGCATTCTTTTATAGAGAGTTGGAACTGGACTTTCCACTTAATTCCCCACTTTCCATCTGCAGCTCTGACTGGTTTGGACTCCAGCAAGATGTTCTCAGGCTCAGAAGACCCTGGTCCCCTCCCCTGCTTTCTAGTTTCCTTTTGTATATTGTCTTCTCCTATTAGATTGTAAACTCCTCAAGGGTAGGGACTGTCTTTTTCTTATTTGTATCCCTAGCACTTAGCACAGTGTCAGGCACATAGTAGGCATCCAATAAATATTTATTGAATTGAATTGATCTGACAGTTCAGATTCTATTGTCTTTTTAGGCCTGGCTGGTAAACCTGTCTTAATTCAGCCTAAAATTAGTTTATTTTGGCTGCCGTATTATATCATTGACTCAGATTGATCCTATCTTCTGCTAAAGTCCTGAGACCTTTTTCAGAGGACCTTCTGGCTAGCCTTACCTGTCCTATTTGGACTTAGTTGTTTTTTCAAAGTTCAAACTTTACAATTTGGTCCCATTAGATTTCATCTTACTTGTTTTGGCCTGACTTTCTCCTTTAAGTTTATCTCCTGGTGTCTATAGGAAAATTTTCAATTTTATGTTGGTTGACTGAAGCTCCCCTAAAGTGCCACCTTTGGAAATGGCACCTGGAGGTATGCTCTGCAGTGGCACAATTCAGAAGAACCATTTTAGATCAAGCCAATCTTAGAGTTCTGGCCATTCTGCTTGAATATATGCTTTGTAAGGGTACTAGCAACAGTCACAAACCTTAATTAAACTCAGGACCACCTTTGATATCTCTTCTCCCCCACCCTTACATACCCTACCACCACAACATACGGAAGGAAATTCAAGGCAAGGACCATGACTTTTCTGTTGTTTGTTTTTTTTTTCTCTCAACACTCATACAATTTTCACACTTAGTAATGCTCATCAATATCTTGTAGTCACTCTTCTTGAAAGAAGAGAGTTGGATCCAGTCTTTTTGACTCTTTGATGATGTTTCCATTTCTTGATGAAGCCAAGTATAAAATAAAATAACCTGGGCTTTCACTCCAATTCAGTGGCCCATTTTTAACCAAACACCAGAAAACTGCCATTTTTTTCATATCCCTAAGTTCTATCCTCAACCCCAGTGGGATTTTGTTTCTTCATTCTACACCCAGGTTATTCTGCAATAGTAAGAACTAGGGAAGCCATTTTCCTGTAGACCATCAGTATCTGAACTTCTTTTCTCCTTCCATTTTTCATACAGCCAATCTTCTAACATTTTATCTACTAAAAGACATGCAGACTTATTATTCCTAGAAACTAACCATCTATTAAGCTCTTACAATGAAGATTTTGCTTTGCTAGGTACTCAGCAAAACAAGTTAAGCAAGTACATTTTTAATTCTTTGGAAGGCTCCAGGTCCAAATAGATCATATTGAATATGCAGGAACAACATTTCCAAGGTATAGTCTATACTAGAGTCTTGCTCCCTGACATTTTTATTTGACCAACACCTTCTATGTAATGGGATGGCTCTTGTGTCAGAGATGCCTGTGGGCATGAAGGGCCCGGATTATCTTATTTCATACTTGGCCTCACCCAGAAATAGAAATGTCTCTTCATTAGATAATCTGGAAAATTGGCACGGATTCCTTACTTGTACACAGATTTCTTACTTGTACCAACGGTGACCACAAGATAGGATACAATTGAAAGAAAAACTAAAAAGATTCTATATTTGACAATAGGCAAATTATAGTAGCCTGAAGTTTTAAAAAAGCCAGTAGTAAATATTTTTCAATGGTCTCAGATAAATCTCAAAAAAGATGTAAAGAATGTTTTTATGCCAAGTCTCTCACATGCTATTCTCATGACTTTGGCTTTCCTGCACTATGCATGTCATTGTGGTTGCTTCTTTAGTGTGTTGGCATATTTTCTTTTTTTCTTTTTAAATTATTACCTTGTGTCTTAGAATTGTTATTAAGAATTACAATTCCAGTACAGAAGAGCAATAAAGGATAGGCAATTTGGGTTAAGTGACTTGCCCAGGGTCACCAAAGCTAAAAAGTGTCTGAAGCCATATTTTAACTCAGGGCCTCCCATCTCCAGACCTGACTCTCTCTATTTATTGAACCACCTACCTGTCCCCCAACATATTTCCCACTTTGCATTGATGTGATAGTCCTTCCAGTGTGGTCTTCTAACCAATCTCCATGGTCTAGTAAGCTCTACTACTCTTTGCTGGCATCATTGCCATTGTTTAGCCATCCCAAATACCCTTCTTTTTGGGAACCATAGGTTTTAGTGTGGGGAAGTCCAAGATTTCACCTCCTGATTTTTGTCAGTGTTTTCAGCTCTTCTATTAAAGAGTTCCTCCCTTTGGCAATGAGGTACCAGACCATGAATTCTCTGCTATTGATGTCTGTGTCCTTAGGTTAATCTCATTTGCCTCTGCTTACTTTGATAGGACGGAGAGAGTGTTTGTTTCTCATCCTGGAAAGACATATCTATCCCCTCTGCTATGGAAAGTCAACCTTTATGCGAGAGACTCGATTCCCCCTAAAATCTACTCCCTTTGATTTAAGGGATTTTGCATTCTAGTTATTGTTCAAGTTCCTTTCCTTGGAATCATGCCCAGCGATAGGTACTGACCTCACAGCTCATCAACCACCATCTCAAGTGAAACTCTGTTTTCAGAAACTCCTAAACTCATTTTAAACTGATTTTAATTCTCCTAAGGTAGCTTAGACTTTTAAGAGGTCAGAATTCATAATCCTTGCTTGGGCTAAACAGCCAGATTATGAATTCAAGGGAATATTTAAAAAGAAATCATCTAGGGGGCAACTAGATGGCTCAATGAATTGAGAGCTGGTGTCAGGCTGGAGGTCCTGGGCTCATACCTAACCTCAGACACTTTCTAGCTGTGTGAATCTGAGCATGTCAATAATCCTCATTGCCTAGCCCTTACCACTCTTCTGCCTTAGAACCAGTGGACAGTATTGATTCTAAGACGGAAGGTAAGGGTTAAAAAAAGTCATCTAGGTATGGTCTATTGATAGTCAGTTTTAGTGTTTAGAGAACTCTCTTTGAAACAACTTTTCTTGACACAAACATTTTGTTAAACTAGAAACTCTCAGAGAGTGACTCAATGGTGCAGTAAATAGGAAATCAGGCCTGAACCTAGAAGAGTGAGTTTTCCTAACTGAGCAACCTGAGCAAGTCATTTCACTTTGTTTGTCTCAGTTTCCCCATCTGACAAATGAGCTGGAGAAGGAAATGACAAACCACTGCATTATCTTGGCCAAGAAAACCTCAGATGGGGTCACAGAGAGTCAAACATGATTGAAACTACTAAACAACAACCAAATATACTCTGAGTAGGAAGCGACATCAGAGGTCATCTAATCCAACCCATACCTGAAGCATCCCTATAACATACTTGACAAATTCTTCTCTATCATCTTTTGAAGACTTCCAATAGCAGAGAGCTCATTATTTCCAGAGGCAGCCCATTCCATTTTAGGCAGGGTTGCCAGGAAGCACTTCCTATATTGAATTTTCTTGGCAGTCTCACCCATTCATCCTTGTTCTGTCTTTTGGGATTAAGCAACACAAGCCTCATTCCTTTTCCACATGATAGCTTTTCAGACAGTTCAAGGCAGCAATTGTGTCCTCCAAACTCTTCTTTTTTTTTTTTTCTCGTCCAAACAAACCCAGTTCTTTCAACAGATCCCTGTATATCATGTGTCATGTCCAATACCCATGTGAGCATGCCTAACCTGGGGGTCAGTCGTATAATCCGAAACATCACCCCAGGTCAAATCTACAACACTTTCATTGTTCTGCTCCTTCCACAGTTCAGCTACCCCTTTTTTGGTATGACCTGATTCTAGACTCTGGAGCAACATAGCAACATAGCTCCAATCATGGAACTCAAAGATAACCCAGGGACCACCCGTACCACTTGTATTGTGAAGATAGCTACTCCCTGGATACTCTCTTCCAGTAATGGAGGACTGAGTTCAGTTGTAGAAGGTCAGATACAGAGCTCTCAGGTTGACTTTGCAAGACTTGATGGATAATCATCCTATCCACAATTAGATTTTCTCTGTATCTTGGTTCTAAAACAGAAGAAGACCTATTTGGGAAAACCACCGGACCCTTAGTGGTGGGTGTATAAGGGTGGAGACATGAAACAGAATGTGAGATTTTTTTTTAATGACTCATCATTTCCTTTATTTGTAAATAGTCATATCCTGGCCGAGAAAAAAAACAGCGTTTTAGGATTTAAACAAGCCTTTTTGTCCCAAAGCATCTATTTTGAATGCTTAGGACTAGCAGCTTTAGCCCCAGCAGCTTTTGCTTTGGTACTCTTGGAGTTGATGGACTTGGCAGCCTTAACTGCCTTGGAATCACCGGATTTCATAACTTTAGAATCAAAATTGGTGGCTTTGGAGTTAGTCTTGGTGACTATACGTACTTTGTTGATCTTACCGCCAGACTTGGTGGACTTATTGGCCTTAGAGCCAGATTTGGTGGTGTTAGGGCCAGATTTAGTAACTTTGGAGACAGACTTGGGGACTTTGGCTGCCTTGGGATTGGATTTGGCTGCCTTGAGTTTAGACTTGGTGACCTTGGTGTTATATTTGGTGGCCTTGGAGCCAGATTTGGTGCCTCTAGGGTTAGCGGTTCTGGAAACCTTAGAGCCAGACTTCAAGATCTTGCGGCATTTGGTGCTAACCCTAGTGCCTAGATGCTTGGTCACCATCTTGTGGCTGGTGTGCTGGGCATTGTCCTTGGTGATCTTGGACCTGAGGAGTTTGGCCTTTGTGGCCTTAGTGCTCAGGGGCTTGATGGCCTTTGCTAGGGCCTTGATGGCTTTGGCATTGTTGGTCTGCATCTTCTTCAGCCCCTTCTTCTTGTATTTCTTGCCAAAGGGCATGTTTCTCAGAAACTTGGGGTCAGCCTCTTTCAGAGACTCATATTTCAATGATCTAGGTTTCTTGATGCCATTTCTGTGCCATTTTCGTGATTGGTTGTGGGTGGTGTGGTTTTTAGACTTGGCCATCTTTATACTGCAGCCTGTGCTAATAGACGCTCCAAGAACCAGAAGAGGCGGAGAGCGAGAAAGAAAGAGCAATGTGTGAGATTCTTACTGCTTCTTCTGGAGGTATAGCAACCAGGGCTGCACCAGATGAGGGAGATGAGA